>NW_024541967.1:0-2500 GCF_016758755.1 Suillus discolor
AACAGCGAAAATAGCTGTAACTCGAAGAGGAGCGGTGGGGGCGTGGCTATACTTCTGTCAGGGGTGCCAATTGGGTCCAGGAACAATAAAGTCTACGGGTGAAAGACAGTTGACTACGAATTGAGTGAGAGTGATAAGGAAAAACACGAAAATGCCATGTTTCCTAATGAATCATAGTCAAATTTGCGTCCATTTCCTTATATGTCCACCAATTCAAAAAAACTCGCACAAACACTACACTTTCCTAATGCAAACATGTCAAAATAGCGTCCACATGCAACTGTCCACTATATCAAAACACTACACTTTTTTTGTCTAGTGTCCACTATATCATTCACTACACTTTTCCTATACAAACATGTCAAAATTGCGGACTACACTTTTTTTTATCTAGTGTCCACTATATCAAAAGCACTACACTTTGCTATACAAAAGTGTCAAAATTGCGGACTACACCTTTTCCTATACAAATGTCCACTATATCATTCACAACACTTTTGCTATACAAACATGTCAAAATTGCGGACTACACTTTTTCCTATACAAATGTCCACTATATCAAAACACTACACTTTTCCTATACAAACATGTCAAAATTGCGAACATAAGCAAATGTCCACTATATCAAAACACTACACTTTTTTGGACAAACATGTCACAACTGTCCACTATATCAAAACACTACACTTTTGCTATACAAACATGTCAAAATTGCGAACATAAGCAAATGTCCACTATATCAAACACTACACTTTGTTGCATCTTTCCTTACAAACTGTCCACCATATCAATCACTACACTTTTGTATACAAAACTGCCAAAATTGCGTCCATAACAAAATGTCCACTATATCAAACACAATCATTTGCTACACTTTTGCTATTACAAAATTCATTTCTTCACTTTCCTAATGAAAGTCTATGTAAAATCAACAAAATTGCGCACTTCTTATTTCCTTGACCACTTTCCTAATGAAAGTCTATATGAAATCAACAAATTTGCGCACTTCTTATTCTTTTGACAACTTTCCTAATGAAAGTCTATGTAAAATGACCAAAATTGCGCACTTCTTATTTTCTTGACAACTTTCCTAATGAAAGTCTACCTAAATTCATCAAAATTGCGCACTTCTTATTCTTTTGACAACTTTCCTAATGAAAGTCTACCCAAAATCACCAAATTTGCGCATTTCTTATTCTTTTGACAACTTTCCTAATGAAAGTCTATGTAAAATGACCAAAATTGCGGACCTCTTATTTTCTTGACAACTTTCCTAATGAAAGTCTATATGAAATCACCAAATTTGCGCACTTCTTATTTTTTTGACAACTTTCCTAATGAAAGTCTACCCAAAATGACCAAAATTGCGCACTTCTTATTCTTTTGACAAATTTCCTAATGAAAGTCTACCCAAAATCATCAAATGTGCGCATTTCTTATCTTCCTGACCACTTTCGTAATGAAAGTCTATCTAAAATCACCAAAATTGCGCAAATCAAGGCTTGTTTGCAGTATGGCAGAGTGCCCATATGGTCCCTTTTTCTTTCTATATGTTATCCACGGCCATAGGACTTTGAAAGCACCGCATCCCGTCTGATCTGCGCAGTTAACCAAAGTGCCGCCTAGTTAGTACCATGGTGGGGGACCACACGGGAATCCTAGGTGCTGTGGTTTTTTGTCTACCCTTTTTCCTAATCTTTTTCTTATTGACTTCGCATTTTTGCATCTTTTCAATACACTTTTCCTTGACTTTTTTGTAATGAACTTCGCATTTTTGCATCTTTTCAATACACTTTTTCCTAATGAACTTCGCAGTTTTTGAATCTTTCCTATAGACTTTTCCTTGACTTTTTTGTGATGAATTTTCAATAGACTTTTTCCTTGACTTTTTCCTAATGAACTTCGCATTTTTGCATCTTTTCAATACACTTTTCCTTGACTTTTTTGTAATGAACTTCGCATTTTTGCATCTTTTCAATACACTTTTTCCTAATGAACTTCGCAGTTTTTGAATCTTTCCTATAGACTTTTCCTTGACTTTTTTGTGATGAATTTTCAATAGACTTTTTCCTTGACTTTTTCCTAATGAACTTCGCATTTTTGCATCTTTTCAATACACTTTTCCTTGACTTTTTTGTAATGAACTTCGCATTTTTGCATCTTTTCAATACACTTTTTCCTTGACTTTTTCCTAATGAACTTCGCAGTTTTTGAATCTTTCCAATAGACTTTTTGTAGTGAACTTCACATTTTTGCATCTTTTCAATACACTCTCCCTTGACTTTTTTGTAATGAACTTCGCATTTTTGCATCTTTTCAATACACTTTTTCCTAATGAACTTCGCAGTTTTTGAATCTTTCCTATAGACTTTTCCTTGACTTTTTTGTGATGAATTTTCAATAGACTTTTTCCTTGACTTTTTCCTAATGAACTTCGCATTTTTTGCATCTTTTCAATACCCTTTTCCCTTGACTTTTACCAATGAACTTCGCATTTTTG
>NW_024541970.1:0-9058 GCF_016758755.1 Suillus discolor
AAGACAGCGCCGTGTTGTAACAGCTTCTGCAACGTTCTCACCGTGTTATGCTTCTCTTCCTTCATAACGTTTGAGAACGATTTGAACCCGGGAACACCAGCATCCCCTAAAATAAATGAGTAGGCCTGGGACCCCATAATAAGCGCACATTGCAATTGAAAAGCCGCACTCTCGCTCGTAGTGATATATCCACCACTCGTCGAATCCGCGCCAGGGCAAATGGAATCTCTTATTAGTGTTTGCGTAGGCGGGAAACGATTTCGGTGTTACTGTACCCCTTCGCCACGAAATCCTCAATAATCGGCCTGATGAGATCATCAAGAGCTTGAATAAGCGAAATCAGCCGGGAATAAACTACTAGCACAGACACGCTACTTACGGGCAGGAACTCGACCGTTCTTTCCAAGTGTATTCGGCATCGTGAAAGTAATTCAGCAGGAGAGACAGATGGTTTTGGACCATCCATTTAAACATCGTCGCTAAAAATTGTCCGCGGGTTTGAGGAGGTCAGGCTTGGTTGCAGTCTGAAACCTTCTGGTCCTGGATCCTCTTCCTTCCGAGTCCAATGAACAGTTTCGAAGCTTCCGTCCTCAGATCGTTGACTGTTCACTCCGTCCGGTTCGGGTTCTGGCCATCTTAGTTAGTTAGGGGATGGTGAATGGTAAGTAGTGCAGAAAGTTGCGTTGTCGTGACAGAAATGCCTGGGCAGCACAACAGTTACTAGTCATGTTAAATTTCACTCAATGTCGTTACCATTGATTCCTGACTGCTATCAAGTACCTCTGCAAACAGCGGCAGAACTAATGTTGGTATCGAGCGGCGTCTTTTGTCATGAGATCACAGCTGACTGTGCTACTAGCTGGACCGCCCAGCCTCCAGGTCCTGAGATTGTGAACAGAACGCGTACAACACGGTAGAACCCAGACTTTTACCCATCGTAAGAGACCCAGAGACCAAATGCAGCCAAGCGCTATTCCTCTGGCGATTTACTGAAACTTTTGGGCTACTAGCTTGGAGCAACAGTATTTGGACTCTGTGGGCTCTCTTCGACGCCCACTACTACCAGTAATGGATAGGACTCGAAAGTCTGGGTGGAACCGTGACAGGCTTAACACAGTACGCTCCGATCATCACGTCGAATCCTGACTAGCTGCCAGGAAGTCTCTTCCTCCGTCACGGTGTCCGGGTCTTAAACAGGCTCATCAGCAAACAACAACCCGCAGTCCAGCCTATGATGATTCTTGATGGCTGTATACATACCGAGTGCGAACCTGTACGTCCTTACAGACGCCACATCTCGGTATGACTCTCTCTTGATCTGGCCAGCTGCCTTTTGGTTAATGAGATTGTAGCAGTACGTACTCGAACAACTTTGACAACTTTGATAGAAGGCGTTCCAGATAAATCCAACGCCCAGTCAGCGGAACTCAAAATCAGGGTCTCCGTACTTATCGTAGCTCCAAGCAGCACATGATGTGAGTGATACATACTCGTACGACTCCTCACTTGACTTCAATTGGTGTATTATGCAAGCGCAGCCCTGAGCGTGCGGTATGTACTAACGTATAGTATGTAATAATGTAGACAAAGGTCGCCTCTAACAATATTAATCTATCGTGACAGACATCAGATCTCAGACACCGTCCTCTGCGTTATCGAATCATGCCATGCCATGCCCTGACCCAATCCGTCACTTGTCCCGCAAGTAACGTGCCTTCTTCTTCTCGTTTATTCATTTCAACACCTAACATACCTTTCCTACGCATTTCCGCTTTCGCATTGCGGCCCAGCGACCATGCCTCCTCCACAGCAAAAGCCCAGTCGCCAGCCTCATAAGCGGACTCGAGGGAGTTCGATTCCGACTCCTTCTTGTGCGAGCAGGAGCTTCAGGCCGTGCTCTTCCACGAAAAGTGGACGTGCGACATAAACGAAAGGCGTGCAAGAATCGACGCATTCCGAAAACTGTTCCATATCCCTGTGAGAAGACCGTTAGCCAAGGAAACTATTGATATGACACAACGCACCAGTTTTCCGAGCAGAACGTCTGCGACAGCTGTCAGATCGGGCATGTAGACGTACTTCGGGGCGACAAAAAACCTGTCAGGAGGGTTTTCGGTCTGCCCCATCCTGCCCCCCATTTTGACACTCCACATACAATCGCGATCCAAGACGAGTCCGGTAACAGCCGTGCATCGAGTCATCTACGGCATGATCAAGCATTATGTCCGAAACGGAGGTATCGAATATGAACGGGTGACGTCATTCTTCAAACAAGACTCTGTTTTGGTCAACATCGCGCACAACTTGTCAAACGTGGGGCTACGCTCATGCTTAACAACAGGAGGGGCGCTGTGACAGCAGTGTGACCTGTTTATTTTGCTGAGAGCATCGCTGCAAAGAGATATCTTTGACATTTGTGGGCTATCAGTGATCTGCTGTAGCCCCGTAGCAGGTGTTCTGCATCCTGGGCTTGAGTTACCCGTGCTGCTGCTGCGACTGGAAGTGGGCCTCTGGAAGACCTGTCCGCCAAATGAAAACGATTAGAATCTTCGTCTCATCTGGATTGTGTAGATGTTCAGGAACACCGAGCGACGAAAGAAATCGGGATCGACCAATAGGGGAGTAAACTGTGTCTGGTCCTTTGCTAATACCACGAACGAGAAGAGGAGCTTGGATGATGCTACGTGCAAACGGTTTCTTAGGGTGCGAGTCGGCGAAAGGTATCGAAGGATGGAGTAGGTGTGTATCGGGTTTCTGAACAAGATGAGATACAATCTCATCTAGTAGCGTGTTGCTGGCCTGGTCAGTCCAGAGTGGCGCCGGTAACGATGGGGAGGTCGAGAACGATGGAATAGGTATACATCCAGGAAGGCGAACAAGAAGGTCCGCGCAGCGGTAACCATTATATATTTGTTGAACCAAGGGCTTAAGCTCTCCGTCTGGGATCGGATGGTCCGAAGTGTGGTTATCAATCAAAAGTTCATCTCCTAGAGGTGCATCGACTTGGTCCACGAATTTCGTTGAAAGGAAGCTGTACACAGAGTCGAATGTAAAATTTGAAATGAGGATAGAAGGCAACCCTGCAGCATTTGCGGCAAGACTGTATAATCAATAAGCACAAGGATCTACCACGATGGATTCTGAACTCACCATCCAAGGAAGGCAGCATCACTAAGAACACAGTCAGCCTGTATGCCGAAGAGCCACTGTCGCTCTTGCTCCAGAAGAGATTCCTTGCGTGCTAAAAAGGACCTGAGAGCTTCAACACTCTTGTGACGGTCGACCCGGTATCTAATGATCTAACGGTTAACGAAATGAGTCAATTGTAGGTTGGCACACACTCACGCCACAGGCTGTACAACGACTGGGTCAATCTCGGCAAAACGATATAGAACCCCGAGACTAATGCTGTCGTTGAAAACATGTTTGAAGCAGACGAGATTATGTGTATCGTCGTCCGAGAATCGAGGTTGAGGAGGTGGCGAGCAAACGCGGATACGCGTGTCGCATGGCCATAGCCTATAGAAAAAAGAAGTGAGGGATCTTATGACACTGCTAGACGACGTTGAATGCGTACCATGCCCAGAGCAATAGTATGCGAAAACGAGTGAATCCTTCATGGCGTAGAACGGGGAGTAATGGGGGGGAAGACTCTGCTACGTCGGGTCTTTATAGCCATCGTACTCGCTAGCCATCCTAATGGATAAATGCAAAGCGGCACATTTGGTTGCGCTTAAGCCTTAGACTGCCAGTGAGGTCTTGGCATATTTTAGGTGTATACAATGCGTCACAATATGACGTTTAGAAGCGCTTGGAAATCCCAAGGTGCATCGCCGCTAGGCGACGAAATCAAGCTAATACTTACAGGCTAGTAGCGCCGGGACCGGAATCATTTTTACGTTGACTGCTTTGATTGGTGGGAAGGACTCGGTTGCGACTAGAAACTTTAACATGTTCTTGCACTGTTCGCGAGCGAGCCCATCTTCAGACGGCCGTACGTAGAGCGTATGTGAGCAACCTGGAAATTGCAGAACATGTAATGTATGCCATTCTCGAGGCTTTGTCCAATTGCTGCCTCTAAGCCCTGGTTATCCTATTGACAATTTAGTAATGAACTAGTATTGATGGATTACGAGAAAGACAAGCAAGCAAGCTTAAAGTTTCAATAGTACTTACCTCCCAAGGACAATAGAGGCAAATTTCGTAGATTTGAAAACCTGATAGATATATGGTGAAACGGGAATGTCGTTTTCTAGGTTTTGGACTACATACGACACTCGTAGGCGGTTCGCCGAGTAATTGGGACATGGGAGGCTTGTGGCAATGACTCGGATATGACGAAGTCTATTATCCAACAACTTGAACAGATCAGATAACGGCATGCATTTAGCCATCGCTTAATTACCGTAGTACGTCAAAAAGATCCTTATGCTTGCGCCGAATAGTTGGCAAGTCACAACACAAGCTTCAAGATCTTAACCAGGGAACTTGATGAATTCGACTTGGACACTCTGATCATCGTAAGATGTTAGCGAGTTCCACATCCAGCTGGAATATACACATTCCGACGAGAGGTTGAAACTCGCAAACATCTTACTAAATGTATCCGCCTCGAGGCCGCGAATTGGCCTGATCATTGTACATCGCTTGTGCAAGACGATTGAGGAAGGAACACTTCCACAAGTTACTAAAGCGACTCGGACTCATGTAGCGAGAAAGATGGATCAACAACGATCAACAACACATTATAGCATTAGTAAGCTCTTCCTTATGCGAGGGAACGTGCAATGTCGAAGTAGCCGACCTGCACAGAACAACGTGCCCGAAGCATGATAAGGGCATTGACTCATACTCGCTTGTTTCTCCCACATCCAGTCCTTGTTCTAGTGTGCATAATCGGAATTAATTTCAAATTCAACTTGAACTTATCGCGCATAATCATGATATGTACAAAAATTATGTTGTCTTCCCTTGAGATGTAATTGTACAACTGACCGAGCAATTCGCTTCATGCGCTGACGTCTATTACGTCTGCAAGCTTGCGTGCAGTCATGCCCGGGTATCGGGGAACAACACGGCAAGGAAGAGATTTGGGGTGTCTGATTTATCTCAACGATTAGTTCACGGTACTCGCTTGGATGATGGCATGGAACAAGATACTTACGAAATGAGTCCGGTGGACCATTGGAAGACAGGGTCTACTTCTTTCCCTTCATTGTCCAATGGTCTCATGAAACGGAATGTTGCTAGCAGAGATACTATGGAAATCCACAAGGAAGCATCAGCGAAGTACTTTCCAACACATACTCGGCGCCCGAAGCCGAAAGGAAAGTCGACAGTGTCGTCGTTCAATTGTCCATCAGCCATGAAAAACCTCTCTGGTTTGAATTCATCAGGGTTCGGGTATTTTATTTCGTCCTTTGACATGGCCCTGTAGCAGTTGCCTTAACGCAACTCAAGGCTAGCCAGTACTATGACGCACCAGATATTTGCCATAACAATTGCACCTACGTGGTGGTTAGCAGTGAAAGTGATGCGATATAAAAAATGCCAGACCTTTGGGGATGTAATGGTCATTGTACACATCACTGTCCGTAGTGTAATGCGGTAAACCTAATTTGTCACATGTAAATGTAAGGTCCTAACATACGATGCAGGAGATCGACCCACCAAGAGGGAACACTGGATGCCATCTAAGCGTCTCGCGCAAGACTGCTTCTACATACGGCAACGAAGGCCGGTCTTGAAATGTAGGAAGTTGGTCACCTATAACTGCCTCAATCTCCTCCTGTGCACGTTTCTGTACATCTGGATAGAGCATCATTGCAAGAACAAAGACAGTGAGCGTTGACGCAGTCTGATTATCCGTCAGTTCGTGGGAAACAGGTTAATGTTTATAAGCAGCACCGACCGTTTCAACTCCAGCTATATACGACATATATTAGTAGCGTTACTCGAGAGATAAACCGTGTCATACCAATGAATGCTGTAGCAGAAGACGACTTCAATGCAAGCTCGAATTCATCCGCATTACCATGCGTTTCCAACCGCTTGAAAGACTCCGAAATCATACACTGATTCGAAGTTGCAGTCATCTACATCTTATGTTGATATGATTAATTCTTGTTCAGGACATGAATGCTCACTGCGCGTTCTCGTGCATAGTGAAACGGGACGTTGACCATGGTGGCAGCATTCCTTTGTGATTGGATAGCAAGTCTTTTGAAACTCGCTCCGGGAAACCAAGAAGGCAATCTCAGCACTACGTTAAGTCAGAGATAACTTTTTGGAGACGTAGACCGATAAAAACTTACGAAACGGAAATGACTCCAGGATGGCCGAAGTCTGGGGGCTCGCCAGCTCTATAAATATCTTGATCGCCTTGTCAGCGGCAAGTAAAAGCGGGTCGTCATTCGGCTTGGCCTCGTAATCGTATACAGCAGACATGATCACGGAAGAGGCGAAACTGGGGTCATCACATTTTTGTCATTAAGCTTGCCGAAGGATAAGATAAGATATCACGTACAGTTCAATGTGGCGCTGGTAGTGCTCGGGGGCTTCTATGATGCCCTGCAACAGCTGATGAGCTTTGCGAAGTTGAAGAGGCAAGTAATCTTTTGCCGCCTCAGGTCGGAATGATTGATGGAAAATTCGTCGATGCAATCTCCATTCATCAGAATATCTTAACTGGGCACTGTTAAACTCAGATCCGGTTCTATGAAAAGTGTCAGGTATGTATATATAGCATGTTAGATGTTGGTTTCCTCACGCCTTTGTGCTATAGACTGGTGGCCTGTCAGAATAAATACTAGAGCGATTCTCCAATAGTGCTTTGGCAACTTCCTGCGATTGTAGAACAACAATTTGCCGTCCGAACAGCTTACAGTAGATGACGTCCCCTTAAAAAAGTAAGGAGATTTGTTTCTTGGAAAATTGATAGACTCTACCGCGTGTCGATGCCCACTGAGTGAAGCTAATCCATGGCTCACTGCCGTTGAGGTCGAGCAGGTTACCTAGCACCGGCAAGCCCTTGGGGCCAGGGGGAAAGGAGAGATTGGATGAACTCTTTCGTCGAACTCGGTAAACGGCTAGAAAGAGGCATATGACGGCAAAAAAAACCTGAAAGGTTAAGAGAGAGGGGGACATCTCAAGCGATGGTAAAGATCCACGCCTCAAGAGTAGCTTTAATACCTTCGAAGCATCCTAATCGAGTCTAAAAAAAAATTGCCGCCAAATCCATATTAATAACATGCCTTTCTGAGACAGACAAGCCAAGTTCCTTTCATGACGGCTTGCACTCGCAGCAACGGATGAAGGAAAGGCTAGGTCAGGTTTCACAAAGAATTTTCCCGATCTGTGCATTTCCTGTTGGCGCAGCATGCAATGTATACGATTATACACGTGTATTAACGTCAGCGACAATAACGCCTGTCTCCCACGAGACATCCCTGCGAGTCCCTGCAGTGATTCTGCTGTCAGCTGCCTGAGCCTTGGCTTGACACTTCATCAAAGGGACGAACTACTACTCACGATGACCAACTTAAACACAAATAGCAGATCAAAACCGAGATTATGGCAAAGTAGATTTGTGTGGCGAAAGGGCGGGGCAGACTCGGAAACTTGACATTGAACAAGCCCGTGATGCTATCACTGGCTGAATGAGTGGCTGATAGTATGATTATCACAGGGATACGACACATTCGGTCCACGCCGAGTAATAATACGAAACCGAGCTGTTATGAATTGAGTAATGAAACCTGCAAGGTTCGTTTCAGATCTTACATAGTTGGCCGTCCAACTGAACTCTATCACTCAAGTACCCATTAGGTAGCACTGAAGTTTCGCGTTATCGCAAAGACGTCGAAAGGTAGATAGAAAGAAAAGGGAAACTTGGAAAGTGTCGGCTGAAATTGCGCGGAAATGGCTCAACAAGCCGCCACTAGCTAGTCTGCCTCACGGTCGTTCATTTTAGCCACTGGCGTTGGGATTCTCACGCTTCACGTGGACGACATGACTGGTCCTCATGTGGGTCGTGTGATTGCTCTTGTGGCACCGTGTGTGGACCTTCGATTCGAGGCGTTTCAGCCAGCTACTAGTAGTCTCTGGTTACATCGTATGATAGACAACCAAGCTCCCCGCTTTGTCCCATTCGAAGTAAGCACTATGCATATCAACCAGCTTCCGAAGATATCACTAGACGATGCGACCGAACGTCCAGCATCAGTACCTTTGGTGGATCGGTCGGCTCTCCAGTTAGCATCTAGAGATGTCAAAGCTCTCAGAACATCTCGCGTTGCTAGCGAATCGACAATATCGATGACAGAAAAACAAGCCGTCGTACCTCTTGATCTCATGGCCAATCTGAAACGAGCAGAACCATCCGTTGTCAAAACGAGAACGGGAAGCGTGTTGTCCAGAGGCTTCATCTTGAAAACCGATTATTACCCGTCTGGTTCGCTTGATTATCATTGGTTTCTGTGAAGTCAGTTCACAGCAAGTTTAATAGGCCGAGCTCTTGATCTCGATTTGAATGTCCATGGTGCTCCCAACTTCAGGGCATCCCGCAACACAAACGTTTTCGGAGTTGCTCAGCCTCGCACACAGGGCCTACGAGCGATTCTTTCCATCTTGCGCTGTCGCCCTGGTACTGCCAGTCCGTCTCATGTCGTTTGGTTTTCTACGCGGGAGGAACCGATCGGTATGTTTTCCTCACAATCTTCAGATCATTATCATGACGCAGCTTAATACATCAAATTCCTCACATCCTATTTATGATTCTCGGTGACGCATTTGTTTTTCTGCTCTCCTGCCTTCTAGTGTATATATCAGGACGACCCTTCGTATTGCGCGATTCCGCTGAACCAAGAAGAACCTTATCATTATCCGATCGCGCCGAAAATCTAGAAGCCATAGAACAACGTTTGAAAAATGACATCTTACAGGAATCAATAAAGTGATGCACATCCGATCGCTTGTTGGTGACGGCACTAATTCTGTTTGACCAGGTATGGAGGCCTAATATTAACCCACAATGAACTGCGTGAGTAATACGAGATTT
>NW_024541971.1:0-9049 GCF_016758755.1 Suillus discolor
TGAAGAACATGGATATAAGTTCAATTTTCGTTCAGCACGCTTGGATTTCCACACAGCAATGGTCCTTACAGGTGGCACCTTCAACGATAAAAATGTGCGGAAGGTGAAAAAGAGGTTTAATGTCACATGGAATGACTTCGTCGAGCGCGTGGAGGTGGCAGATGTCATGAAGCGTGAGCGAATTACCATCTATATGTCCATCGCATTGCTCATCATTCATCACATAAGTGAATGCAGATGAGAAGGCATATCATGACTTGATATGCGGCAAGGATGAGAACATGTGTGGTCTCGACGTTTTTTCTACTATCACACATAGCAAGGAGTCGAGCGATATGATCGAGAGATTTATCAAGGATAGGAAGTCTGCGTGGGCAGCGAAGAATTTTATCGATCTTGAACACGAAGAACAGCAGGAAGGAAATAGAAATACGAAGGGAAAGCAGGCCATCCGTCCCGCAACTGATGTGAGTTTTCTACACATGCGACAGTAAATCTTCTGGAATAGATACTGAATGTTGATTTGACTAGGACGCTGTAGAGAGAAAGAAGGGGAAAATTGTTGTCCGCACTACGAATGAGGTAGGTACATACGGAAGACTCGTATTTAATATGCTAAATAATGTCGAAGCATCAGATAATATCAGAACAAGAGGGTGGCGCCATGAAGAATAGTAAACACGGTGTCCAGAACACAGCGGCGGTGAGTACCTGCATACCGCCCAGGATAATAGTCACCACATATCCCTTGCAGGTTACAGGAAACATTCAGGACTATGGGGCTGCAAATGTTTTAGCAATTCCCAAAGGAGAAGGCGACGGAATGAGCGACACCGAACATGAATTGGAGCAATTGGACACTTTGGCGATATCATCAAGCTATCAAAAAGACGACGATGCTTCAGAGGCTTTGACTAAAGTGATGGAGTCAGTGGGCGCTCCAAGGAAAACGAAACAGAAAGTGAATCACGGTACGAAATCTGTAGATGTGGTCAAAAACGAAGCAACGCATGTAGTTGCAGGAAGAGCTGGAAAAAAGTCGTCTAACACAGTCACGAACGAGGAAGAATTCAAGCTGGCAGCCTTCACAAGTATCGATGCAGGGCAGGGCCGTCAAGCAAAAAACGTGAGCTTTTGATCTGAATATGCAATAGGGAAACATATAATCACACATGATGGGATATTTCGAAGGCGTTTCTAACGGCAGCTTTGGTTGATGACACGCAAAGCCTGATGATGCGAGCCATGATAGAAGGAGATGGACAAGACATCAGCAAGAAATTGATAGTCTGGATGATACAACGATTTCGCACACTCGTTGGAGTCCCACTAGATGCGCCCCTCAACGGCCAACTCATCACACAGTCACCTGATGAATACCACGAACTGACGGAGAATGACTACTTCGAGGCACTTGGGATAGAAAGACTGTATGCTGCATTGGTCAATGCAGAGAAGAGCCCTGAACATCTGATTCATCTCGCACATGCTCTTGGGAGGGCAGCCAAGGAGACAAACATATTATCCGATTCTAAGCCAGAAACACCGTCCTTAGACCCCCTACCCCCCACGACGTTGCCGCGTGCCACTACGTCACGCATGAGCACTATTCCGTTCAAAAATAACATCGAAAGTAAGCATCATGCTTTTCATTATATTCAAGATGATCAGCGGAAATCCACGTATGTTGATGTTTGTGCCACGACAGACCAGTCAGTACCTGACAGCTTCACTAGAATGAAGGATACGCACATAGATGATGGACCCGTGTCGGATCAGGGGAAGGCAGAAGGCAAGTCAGCATATGACACTGAAGACCGTGGCGATCGCAATACAGGAGATTTTGCAGCAGATGCAGATGAGGATGATGTATCCATGTCTGACAACGTGCGCAATGCGAGCCAGGTTTCTGAGCTTCATGGAGTTCACACTCCCACTAATCACACTATAATTAACGGCGTCACAACAGAAAAGCTAGATGTTACCCAGGACGTACCAAGGCAGGATAAGAATAACATGAACATTAACTCCTCGAACGTTTCCACGGATTTGATGGACACGGAGGCGGTAAACGATGGAAAAAGCGCCAGTAACAATGGGAATTCGAGTGTGGGCACACCCAGAGAAGGGAAAAGGAAAAAAGAAGACTCGGTGGCATTTTCTGGTACAAAGGTATTACCAATATCTGTCGAAATGTCGAACTGTCGAAAATCGATCTCACTCACCATTCATACCAGGATAAGAGGCGGAGAGGAAATATAAATCACTCGAACCCTCTGTCCTCGACATCTCGCATGTAAGGAGAAACATCGAGATC
The DNA here is from genome assembly GCF_016758755.1 of Suillus discolor. Taxonomy (NCBI): domain Eukaryota; kingdom Fungi; phylum Basidiomycota; class Agaricomycetes; order Boletales; family Suillaceae; genus Suillus; species Suillus discolor. The sequence continues at coordinate 2,318 of NW_024541971.1, forward strand.
GAGATGCTTGCATCACCTAACATAATGATATCGCCGCAAGATGCGAGACTTGTTACTAGATAGGTGTGGTTTTTGCTGTACCTCTGGCCACATTTTCCATGACGGTAAACATCTGGCCAGTGTACTATCGGAATAGGGCGTACTTCAATCATTAATACCGATTCTCCTTTCCAGTAAGGACTAGTGTCATACCACGTGGTGTTGAGACGTCTGCTGCAATCGACGAGTTAAGTGAGAGACCTAACACAGGCCAGAGGAGAAGTCCGGCTGCATAAATGGTGTGCCAAACCACTCAATGTAAGCTAAAGCTTTGGAATATGTCCTAAACTGACGAGGGAGAGTGAATATGACACGGATTTGTGCGACTCTCACACCCACAGCGTCTATGTAATTTCCTGACAGCCTCAAACAACGGTCACTTACTTGCATCACAAATTAAGTCTAAGGCAGTCAATGCAGCGAAGGCAAAGGACCCGTTTGAAACATTCAAGTCCAACATTATATATTTGTTCACGTGACAGTGCGCTCAAATTACATAATAATCCTCATACTTACCTGTGAACGCCAGTCGATCCTATTCACGCCTCCCACTTCCATTGCACCAAGACACGCACATCCACCTCACTTACCGGATGAATGCAAATAATCCTCGCAAGAAATGCTGGGAGCGGTCGAGGCCAAGTCATTCAGACCCTCATTTGGTAAGTACAAGAGAGAGGCAGGGCGACAGCCAGTCACGATGTATGAACTTTCATCTTAGCATTTAAATCATATCTAATCATTACAGCCGTCCTCTCTCTCGCCTTCGAGTAATGGGTCGCATGAAATACGTTCAGAGTCAATTTTAAAGCTATTTTCAAGGCGACCAAGGGCTTCGCTCGAAGCGCTCGACAATCCCCATACTCTGAGCCCATGGCTGCAAGTTCCAGCTTACAGGATACTCAACTTGTTCAGTTAACTACACAGTGAATTTTCCCCGTGTGCTATAATTGGTACTAATCGCTTCTGCAGGATATCACTCCTCCCACCCTCGAACCAAATTATGGGCAGTCTTCCAACTCAGGGATCGTACAAGTGAGTTCGGCTAACGAAGTTCAGAAATTTTCATCCATCTCTTTCGACAGTGTGTTGACGTCTACACTCACATCGAACATCTCGACCCAAAGGCTGTGCACGAAAGAATCGTCAATGCTAATAAATGTCTCGCAGATGCCGGCCACATCCCAACAATACTCCAATATACTTCTTCCGCGACCAACAACCTGCCATCTGACGAAGGTGAGCAGCGCAAGAAGAAGCGCAAGGCTCATATGGACACTAATGCAACGGAAAAGCCGCAAAATCTCACCTGGAAAGATGCTCTAGCTTGCATCAAGTTCAAGAGAAAGACGGCGGGGAGGACGAAAGGGATTAAGCCACCCCCCTCTGCGTATACATTGAAAGACTAAGCCCCCACCAAACTGGAAATGTAGGTCTATCATGGATGTAACACGCCTATCTGACGGCTTGTATGTTTGCCTTAAAATAGTCAAGAAGTCGGAGTATCCTGATGAGGCAGACATTGGACTATATTTCATGTCGGACAAACTTGCGTCTGATCCCAATAAAAATTGCGTTATTCCGAAAGACCAAGCTATCGGAGTTGGTAAGGACTATGGAAGGTGGTTAAGGACTTGTGTACTCAATTACGCTGCAGCCTTCACATCCTGAAAAAAAATTGTCAAGAAAAATCACTCTAAAAGAGTCACTGACGTTGAGTATAAGCAGCAAATAGGTCAATGTCTCTTTCTCCCGGAATAAAATCGCTGTCTTGCTTCCACACGGAAGGACTGTTTATCTCGCACCAATACATCACGAGCGCATTGTTATGGGAGAAACACCTGTGGACACACGTTTCTGATCATTTCATAGATAATTTCGATAGAAAAATGACTCGATGGAACATCCGTAAGCCCGACTAGTAGGTGTACATCCGAGAACATGGAATTATCACCTCAGTCGCATAGCGAAGTCTGTAACGGCTGAATGTCAACAAGGAAAAAAAATCGGCGAATACGTACACCATTTGCTCTTGACCTGCTCGGACTACGTCTGACAACACAACAACCTGAGAATGTCGCTAGGAACGAAAGCATATAACGTGAAACACATTTTAAACGTGGCCAGCTACCTGAAGTCACTGCTCAAATATATAGCCAACACGAGAAGATTCGCCTCGGTCTTCGGAGACGTAGTTTTACTCAAAGAAAAGAACAACGAAAGCAACTATAAGAAAACATCGCTCCCACATACAAATATATTAACATCCGTATCACCTTCAGTTGGTGTCACCTTCCGCGCTCCAGCCAGGATCAACATACAACACCTTACACTCGCACGTACGTACAATTTAACCACAATAGATACAACAATGTGCATGGCTCTTCCCCAATGGACAATAAACAAGGATTCAAAAAATGGAATCATCAGACGTGAAATTGTACAACAGCAGTGAGAGTGGTGCAGAGGGAAGTACAGGAGTATTGTAGGCGTGGCTATGGATTCATCCGCAGGTCTCAGCGAGAGTATCTTGACGTTGACGTGTTTGGATATCCAAAATAAGACCATGCTATTCAATGTGGAGCGCTTGGATATATCATGTGAAAGATACAGGAGAAATATCTGCATTACGATTATAGTACAGAAAATTACGTTCAATGCAATGATGTACAACAATCGTCGCATCAGCATCAAAGTGTGGTATTAATGGAACGTCAAAGTGTGGTGGTAATGGAGCATCAAGGTGTGGTGACAGTGGAGCGTCAAAGTGTGGTGACAGTGGAGCGTCAAAGTGTGGTGGTAATCACAACAATCCACAAATGCGCTCATCCACATATGGACTGGAAAAGTGCATCAAGATGTAAACCTCGATATAACATAAGCAAATTGTATAAAGTCCATCACAGTCCATCACACTTGTTACGCATCCATCACAATCCATCACAAATCCGTACTTCAATACACAATGCCTCCTATGACGCGAGGACAGGCTTCAAAATTAGTTGTCACCAAGCGGCGCACGGCACAAATGATGCGTGAGCAACGAATGGTAATTTTTCCTTCGTCCAACTTACTTTTCCTAAATATGTCGATTAGAGTGATCGTTTGAAGACACTCCACGCAGACGCACCGTTCCGCGGTACTCGTAGCGGACGAAATGGCATGCAAATGCTGCCGGTTGGTGTGATAGATGCACGCCAGCCGGAGATCAACGATCAACCCCGCCCCAATATGACCGATCTGGTGAGTTTTTTTCTTTTTCTTTTTTGATTAATATATGACGCTATTTTGTACTCAATAGAACGCTCAAGATATTGCCGTCGACGTGCGGTTGGAGCAAGCAAGTAATTTCAAGATAGAGCCTGCTGAGGAGAAGATAGGAGCGAATGTGAAGACAGAGTTCATTGATGAGACGATGGAAGAGAAGATGGGAGCGATCGTGAAGATAGAGCCGAGTGAGGACGACAGGGCATTGTTGATTGTGAAGATAGAGGAGGGGATGGCAGTGATTGTGAAGATAGAGCCTACTGAGGACATGTGAGGGGTTGTAGAGGAAGAGATAGTAGATGAGCCTTCGGCCATAATAAACATACAATGATGTAAATATATGTCACGAGCAGCATGGGGCACACTACCATACGACGTCGTGGTCGTACGGTCGTATAACTAACCTGATGTCGTACGGTCGTACAGTGGTAAGGTCGTATGGTCGCACAGCGTTCAACATGAAAGTCATGACACCCCTCCTAATTGAATGGAGGTCGTCACAAAGGAATATGATCGAAAGTTGCCATCAGGGAGATGATAGCGCGCACGCATGCTAACAGGATTTTTCATGAAAAAAACAAAGAAGCAGTCCGAGTCAAGGATAGTCCATCTACAGGAAACGAGATTTTTAGTTCCGAGTCATCGACAAACAGCACGCGCGCATGCTAATGCAATTTTTGATGAAACATGATGAGCGATGCCAGGATGAAAAAACAGCAAAAATCAAGGAAAGTCGAGTCAGTAGGAAACAAAATTCCGTCCTCCACCGATGCATCACCACAGACAAGGAAGACTACGATAGCAGGAAAACGACGCAAAGCCAGACTACGATACGAAGCAAAACTACGATACGAAGCAAAACAGCAAAAACAAAAGCCAAGACTACAGGACGTCCCCCCGGTTAGAAACGTCTCGGCTTGGTTAGAACTGTCTCGGCTTGGTTATCTAGCTTAGGTCAGCAGGAACGTATTGTCTCGGTGTCTCGTTTCTCGGCATCACCACAAGGGAGACTACGAAATAAGTCAAAGCCACCGCAGAGCAAGACCACAGTCAGAATATTCAAGCAAAGTCAAGGGATAAAATCACAAAAAATAACAAAAATCGATCAAAATGAAGTCAAGTCGAAACGAGGTTCTGTCCTCGCCCGACGCAGACTACGAAATCGAATACGATCCCATCGATCAAGAAAAGTCAAGGAGACAAGAAAGCGACCGCAGAGCAAGATCACAGGTCAAACATTCAAGAAAAGTCAAGGGATGAAGTCACAAAAATAACAAAAATCAAGCAAAACGAAGTCAAGTCGAAACGAGGTTCTGTCCTCGCCCGACGCAATGCCAAGAAGGGAGACTACGAAATCAAGGAAAGTCAAGCGATAAAATCACCAGAAATCACAAAAATAAAGCAAAATGAAGTCAAGTCGAAACGAGACTCTGTCCTCGCCCGACGGATCACCACAAGCAAAGACTACGAAACAAGAGACATGAAGACAGCAACAAAACAGCAAAGATCAAGCGAAATGAAGTCGAGATTCCATCCGACCGCCACCATCAGGAAGACCACCGAGGGGAACGCCCAGACCACGACCGTCAAGGAAAAATCAACACGATCCGATAGACTACGACAGATCATCTCTCATCAAAAGGTCACCACAAGAGAATCATCATACGCATGCGCTAATTTCAAAAAACAGGAATTTCAGCACACACTAGAGGGGATGCGCCCACCCATCCAAGGCAACTAGAAATGAAATTTCGCACCACTCCGAAGCATGGCCCCAGAGAAGGACCAGGATGACCGATACTAAGACAGCGATAAAACAAGAAAACAAGCAAAATCAAGGAAATACGAGACAGACGCAAAGCCAGACTACGATAGGAAATAAAACAGCAAAAATCAAGCAAAATCATGGAAACATGGGACAGACGCAAAGCCAGACCACGATAGCGAATAAAACAGCAAAAATCAAGGAAAGACTAGACAGACGCACAGCCAGACTACGATAGAAGGCAAAACAGCAAAAGCAACCGCCCCCCCGGTTAGAACCGTCTCGGCTTGGTTAGAAACTGTCTCGGCTTGGTTATAAACGTCTCGGCTTGTTTAGCTAGGTTTGGTAGGCAGGAACGTATTGTCTCGGTGTCTCGTATCTCAACAACAGAAGCAATACGATGAGATGCAATAGCGCAGGACACGATACGATACCACACGACACGCAAGACTACGACAGCAAAAATCAAGAGAACAAGAGTCAGACCACGACATCAAGAAAGACGATAATAACACGCATGGATGCTAGCTACGATTCACAAAGAAAAAATAAGAATCACTATAGTCACAAAAACAGAGACGATTGCATACGCGCACGTTAACGACGATCGACAAGGAAAAAAAGAAGAATCACGATCATCACAAAAACAGAGATAATTGCATACGCGCGCATCAACGACGATTCACAAAGAAAATATGAGAATCACGCTAGTCACAAAAACAGAGATAATTGCATACGCGCGCATCAACAAAGATTCAGAAAGAAAGAATAAGAATCACGATAGTCATAAAAACAGAGATAATTGCATACGCGCACGTTAACATCATTTCTCAAGGAAAAGATAAGAATCACGACAGCACGCACCACCATCTCATCCCACAAGATCAACACGCTTACTTACTACGGACACTCGCTGCACCACCATACGACCCCATCAGTTTAAATCAGTTCGATGCTTGAGGCAATCGACGACCATGACATCATGCACTCACATCGGCTGCCGTCGATAATACGGGCGCACCTAGTATCGCATTAATGGCGGTGCTCTGGCCAACTCCAGTTCTTCCGATGAATGCGAACTTCCTTGGCTGAAGCTCACTATCACCGAGTGTCTGTGCCTCTATCTTCCATCGTCCCAGGTCCTTGTCATAATCCTCCCGTCCTCTGGAATCAGCATCAGCTATCTCCGACTCCTGCTCCAGTTTCTGATTCGCAGCGCATATTATTTCGTAACACCTATCTATTTGGTCCGACGGGCGCACCCCTGTAAACGTCACCCCGTCACCCCAGCCGCAAATGGAAGTCCATCACGTAAGTGGCTGTCCGTCACCCCACCTTTTTTTTTCCCATCCGCCATTTTTTGCCCTTGGCGCTGTCAGCGTCACCCCTTCTTTTTCCCATGAGGTGTCGTAAGTGGCTGTCCGTCACCCTCGCTTCTTTTCCCATCCGCCAATATGTCCTCTTGGCACTGTCCTTGGTGCTACAAGCGTCACCCCGTCACCCTCGCTTATTTAGACCCATAGGCGTCACCCCGTCACCCTCCCTTATTTAGATCTATAGGCGTCACCCCGTCACCCTCGCTTATCCAGTATCTTGGGCATCACCCTCCCTTATTTAGATCCATAGGCGTCACCCTCCCTTATCCAGGCGTCACCCCGTCA
>NW_024541972.1:0-9025 GCF_016758755.1 Suillus discolor
CCTTTCAGGGCATTTTTGCTAATGCACAAACGCGGCAAAGAATACACGAGAATCGTATCAGAACATGATATTATTGCACGAGTCGAAGAAACGACTTCTATCCAAAACATGACGAAATGGGTCAAGAGAGTACAGGTGGTGTAGCTTTGAAGAGTAAAGGAATTTTCAGATACCCTTCCATGCTGTTATAGACGCTCCTCCCGGCTTCGACGAGTGAACTCTCAGCAGTCTGACAAAGGAGAAATGCGTACGCGTGCACGTTCAGGATACGATACATGCGCTAACGACGTGTTCATGCACAAATAAAAGCCTCCCGCATCAAGGAAATCGCTTTTAGCATGGAATACGGAGGTAAATTCATTTCACGCCGAGCCCACTCTTTCACCGACAACGTCGCCTCACAACAGCTCTACAAATTTATAGATATTACCCACCCAGTCACAGGGAAGCACAACAGCGCGCTCATCCTGGCGCACGTCAAGTAATTCCATGTGCGCAAGTGCAGGAGGATGCGAAGATACAGGAGGCATTGACGACTCACGCACCACCATGAAATAGAACGAAGGAGTCATTTTTTGGTAACACATACCATAGATCATAGACAAGACAGGTTAATCGATATTAGCATCTACGCGTGATCGACGATTTCCTGTCCCCGAAATGTAGACCTTCCTTACACGCCGTTCGGCTTTCAAGAATAGACAACAAGTATAGGGAATTAGGACCCTGACAACATGTGGCACCCGTCATTGCACTTGCTTTGTAGTAGCACCACGAGACGATTTATATGGACCGTCTTAGTCGGGGGAGGGGAGCCAGCACATCTCGCTCTGAAAGGTCGTGGATGCAGCATGAAATACAGCTCCCATGCTTGGTTTTATAAAGCAAGTTGGAGTGTGGAGGGTTGAGATTTCCATAGTGGAAGAGCGACACTAGCCATGTTCTGCCCGGAAGATATTTGAGATCTTGAAATACACCAAGGAAATCCAATGTAGACGTGTAAAGACGCTTAGGGACAGGCTGCGTCCATATGTGAACCAGTCAGGTAGCAGTTTTCAGCTAGTGACGAATGCCTTCCGCGGTGCATGAACGCAGATGGGGATAGCACTGATTAAGAAAATGATGCTGAAAGAGGACGTTGCGCCAGACATGTCGTAATGAAGCAAATTCGTGCAATGTTCGACATATCTGTAAATGAAGCATAAAGCGGTTCACAGAAAGAGTAGTACTCTGCCGTAGACTCACACTTCCAAGCCTCATGATGTCCAGGACTCCTGGAAGGATACCCCATAACTAGTACGAGCCATACGTCGACCACGAACTCGGAGGGGCTGTGGGCAACATGTTGGCTAGCTGGCACCACGAACATGGGTATCTGAGTCATTGGTGAGTAAAGAACGTGCAACACATGGTCCTGCTGAACAAATTCAGGCTTACGCATTGCCTGAGCAGTGGGTAGTTGCCAAACGTCTTGACAATCACCCTTGCTTTATTACATAATAAAATTGTGCATGTTTGGTTTAATAACCTCCTCAACGTTAACGTTGCAGCGTTGAACGTTGAACATTGTCACAAACTTACAACTTCACTAATTTACTACTCTTTGTTGGAGTCCGAGCGACCCGCTGAGTCGTTGGCCGACAGATCCGAGATAGGAACGATGAGGGAATAGCATGTTACAAGCGCATCCGAAAGAGCGACGAATGAGCGACGTTTGACGTTGGCTCGTGCTCTCCAATATACGACTACAATTTTCATTCCTATTCTATCCGCACTTATAATAGTTTGCATTTTCGTAGGAACATCTCAGTCCGTTTCCAGAGACTGAGATGTGAGTACATATGTCTACCTACCATTGACAAAAGCTAATGAGCCGTAGATACTTTGTCCGTTTAGCTCTCTCCGCGTTGTCAGTCCATTCAGTCAATTTTGATGTAGAACTGGTACCCCGGACATGCCAAATGTCCGTAGATTGTGTCCAGCTGGTCACCGGCCGATGGTAGTAAATATATGTAGATATGGTACTGGCCAGTCCTGATTCTGCTCATGTGTCTTAGTGTAGCAGCAGGTCTGGCCAGGCATCTTAGACACCAGAACACTGGCCAGACCTGATGTTACATGTATGTATGATTGGTCTGGCCAGCTTTATATTTCCTGACCAGATTGTAGCACCAGGTCTGGCCGGTCATAGGGCCAGTTCTGGCCGGGCATAGATAAAATCACAATGTCAGCCAGAACTACTATAACCTATGGATAGAATAGGTCTAACCAGGCATCTTAGACATAAGAACACTGGCCAGACCTGGTGTTACCTGTGGGTAAGGCCTGTCCGCCGGGTTCATATTTCTTAGCACAACTGGCCAGACCTGTGGTACATGTGGGTAGCCGTCCGCCGGGTTTATTTTCTTAGCAAATACTGGCCAGACCTGTGTATGTGGGTATGGCCTGTCCGGCCGGGTTTATATTTTCTTAGCAAATACTGGCCAGACCTGGGTACTGTGGGTAAAGCCTGTCCGGCAGGTTTATATTTTCTTAGCACATACTGGCCAGACCTGGTGGTACATGTGGGTATGTCCTGTCCGGCCAGGCTTATATTTTCTGAGTTCAAGTTGTAGATATACTATCTTAAACAAAGCATGCGCGAGATACAAGTATGCTAATATTTCATTGCTTTCTTGGAGGGCAGCCTAGCTCTGGAAGAGCGACGGATGTCGTCAGTCTTGGTGATCTTGTGTGGCTTTCCAGATTCACCCGACTTGCTCCTTTTTTTCCCCTTCACCTCCACTCTTACCTCTGCCTCCGACTCACCATTGTGCTCCACTTCCACTCTCTGTCTCTCCAGGGACTCATTTTCCTCCACGAGCTTCTTCGTTTCCTCCTGCAGCTTCTGCATATCATCCTTTAACCTCTTATTCCTGATTTCGCCTCCTCCAACATCCTCAACTCTTCCTCCAGGTGCTGCCTGACCTCCAACTCGTGATCCCTTTCCTTCTCCTCTGCTCTCCTGCAGCACGTTGCTGACCCTTCCCTTCCCTTGAGCATTGGAAGCATCCTACCTCTGACAGTATCGACCAAATCTTCAACAAGGCTGAGGATCTGATATCTAAGGTCGAGGCACCAAGGTAAGTGGGGGTGTTGTGAGGGGCTTCGTCCGACCTCATACTTCGATAGCACGTTTACATTCCCTGAGCAGTAAGCCGAGACCCAAAGTGACTGCGCATTCCTGAGGGCAAGCTAGGTGATCTTGGCAGATGTCGATCATGTCCAAAAAATTTTCTACAACACCATCTTCGGAGTGCACAGCATTGGGAAGGTACGATTCTTCCCAAGACCATGTTGCCCAGGTAGGCCAGTCCCTTGCTCCTCAGAGCTTGGTCCCTACACCATGTGAGTATTGAATTTCTGCTCATTCAATGACGAACATACCTTCTCCAAGTCTCTGACCCCTTCAACCAACAGCAGGTATTTATCATTATTGCTCAGGGACTTCAAGAACTGCACGCGATCCTTCATTGGAACTGCTGCGGGTGCTCCTTCTTGAGGCCAGATGGCCTAGCAGCCGGCCCCTGTTGTATGTCCTGCAAAGGATGTTGTGCTAAGTCATCTTCTGAAGAGTCATCGTCAGCTGGGCGGATGGTACTTGGTGCAAGGCGTGTGCTGGATAGGGCACTGGATGGCAGCCTTGGTCCCGGCCGGCCACTTTGGTACGTGGTGTGGGGGGCTGTGTGGCGATGGCCAGGCACTGGAGGCAGCCTTGGTCCCGGACGGCCCTTTGGTATGCTGTGTGGGGCGTGTGCTGGCCGAGGCACTGGAGGCAGCCTTAGTCCCGGCCGGCCCTTCGGTACGTGTCATAGGTGGGCTTGCTGAGTTATCGTCCTCGTTTTCTGACTGATTCCACATATACCTTTTTGTCCCCCTTATAGGGAACTGCGTTCTGCAGGCTCTCTTTGCTCATATCAGCAAGCTTGTCCTGCAAGGAAAATAATCAATCTTTGCTTGGCTGCCCTGTCTGACTTCCCAATGGTCCCACAGCTTGGTGATGTCGTCAGCCCTCAAATTGAGAGGGATCCTCAACAAGAAACCATTGGGGAAGCACTCCAGGTCCATAGTACAAACTTGGCTTAGCCACAACCTCACGCCAAGGTACTGGCTTGGTACTGTCAGTGAAAACTTCTACCCAACCAACCTTAAGTCCCATCAAAGCTGACCGAACAGACATCACACTCACTGTACAACGCATGGAAGATCCGTCGGACAATTCTTGCTGTCCTTTCGCATTGATACAGCGCGTGAAGGAAGCTTTGCATAGCCTGTCTTGTCTAAGCAAGTTCAGGCAACTTATCCTTGTTATCGTCCTCGTCGTCTCTCATTGTCTGACACTCCATCAGAGTCCTCAGGGTCTTAAGATTCTTTAATTAGTGTGTAGTCAATACAAAATGAAACTCACAGAATTCCGACTTGGACCACTCCGCAATTTTGTAAAAGCCATCAGATGTCCATTCTTTGTTGCCGCGAGGACTTTGTGTGAACACTTTTTGCCATTCAAGGGCTTAGAACTCATGGCTGAATAATAACATTGAGTTATTTTACTCGATCAGACAATATCACTCACACGACGACACTTAGAGTCTGATCAGATTTTTTTTTGTGACTGACTAGCATCACAACCTGACACGCCCATAGTACGATGAATTTGTTCGTAAAATCGTCCAGGACTCTTTGTGAGGTTCCTCTTCCGATACCTGCCAGTATTATGTAGTTATAGGAGATACTGAGTTGAGAATATAAATACTTACATTGCCTGCGCTTCTGCTGGTGCGCCTTCCCTATTCCACTTTTCCTTCGCATCCTCTACCTCCTCACGTTGCGCAGGAGTCATATTGTTAAACCAGTCCCTCGCGTGTCCTGTACGGATATTAATCGAATGTTTTCCCCCCAACTTTGATTGCTCCTCCTCTGTCATAGTCATCGATTTCCTGCTTGAACAACTTCTGTGCGACATCCCAGTCAGTAATTTCCTTCTTGTAAAATGCGGCATCCTTTGGACGAGCTGCCATCTCCCCTCCTCAGGGGATACACCAAGTGCTTCATTGTCCTGTTCATCTTCCAGGAACTCTCCTTCAGCTTGAATATCATCTCATCGGTTAAGAACTGGAGATAGTAGCGCCTAATGGCCTTTTCATATACAGGCAAATAAGTACTATTTTCTATACAAAATAAGCCATACAAACCTTTCTTAAAGGCTTCGGCAAGGCAGCAGGATCCTCCAGTGACTTATGTTTTGTGACAATCTGATTGCATATTGTCTTCAAAATACTTTGACGTGTTGGTGCCGAAGCAGTAACAAACTTGTCCTGGTGGATAGCTAGTATTCCCTCGAAAGACTCATACCATTTGTCCATGATATGTTTAGTAGTAGAAATAAGGATATGAAGTGTTTGCGACACGTAGTCAAGGGTCGGCCGCACAAATGTTCCAAACACGATCACATGACCTTTGACATGTGATCTGTTTGGAACATTTGTGCGGCCGACCCTTGACTACGTGTCGCAAACACTTCAATATCCTTATTTCTAAACCTGTAGTTATGAAACCGCTGAGAAAGCACAAATGGAGGCTCACAATCAAATCAATTGCAAAAACATCTACTCTAAGGTAACTAGTGTGGAAATAATTCAGTTGCGCGCCTTCATTCCTAGTAAGACTCCGTCTCATCTAAACTCTCTTTGCTACTCCTTGGACGTTTGTCTTGGACTGATGGAAGAGGTGGCCGGAAATAGGTGGCAGACTGAACAGACGGAGATGGGAAGATGGCAAGGAAGGGGACTGAAACCAGCCGCTGTTCCTGCTCTTAGCGGCGTTGACAAGGAAACCCGGAGGTTTGTCAATCTGGAACCTATGGGGAGACTTTCCCTGGCTCTTACCACATTCAGTATGTAAGCAGGTATATATGTACCTACTGACCACCTGCGGCCTGGTCTTGAGCGGCGACACCTTGAGACTGTTGTGACGCTGTCACACCGACTTTCTCTCCGACCAACTATTGGTTGAGCCGCAGAGGGGACACTGTGAAGGCACCTCAATGCCCCCACGGCTGTGTCTGTGGGTGGGCGCGTGCGTAAGTTGTGACGAAAAGCCTGGGAAAATGGGCGGCGTTATCCCTGGTCATTGATATGATCTTGGAATGTAGTCCAAGGCGGTTGGAGAGGGAGAGCAGAGAGGGAAAGACTTTGTGGAGATCCAGCTGTTCAATGATGACAAGTTCCGCTAGGGCCAGTAGGAAGTTGGTGGCGACCTGTGGCTGGAACCTTTTGGCAGGAAAAATGATAGCGGATGCTACCTTGATGTCCAGGACAGCCTGCTTGAGCTCAACAAATGCGTCCTCATGTGTGACAATAGAGCCACACACAAGGAGCACCATGTTGGCGGCCTGAGAAGAGGAAGATAAGGCCGGAATACAGTAGATAGTACCTAGATCACCAATTAGCCAAGAACTTGCAGAATAGATGGATACATTACCTGGGTGACGCTCATAGCAATATATCTACCATTTACCTTACCCACAAACAGCCACCCGCTGTCTTGTTCGGAATGGTTCGAAAAAAATGCAAAAACGCGTCCAGCTCGTCCAAGGTGTTGCGTGAGTTGAGTGACACGTGCTTGCTGCATCTGAGTGTACGCGTCTATCTTCTTGTGTGTTGCGACGTCAAAGACAACCTCCAGGTAAGTGTACCCACCGTTGGGGAAAAAGTGTTCCAAATAGTGCGACAGGAGGGGGACAGCGTTATCACTTCATCAGTTGCACTGATGATGAAGTGAATGATGGCGACCGGCGTGGAGGCCAACAACGTGCATGACGCTGTAGAGACTCATGCCTCTCATTGTGCAATATGCAGTTTTCACTGGGGAGTACATGGCACGAACTTGTAGCATCACTCTGCGTGCTACCTGCAGCTATCTCTATATGAGGCGCAGCTTTCCCGCGCAACGCGCGCCATGCGCGCGTACCTTTCCTGCGCTTCACGATGTATATGCGCGCGCGCTTCCCTGCTCTGTAGCGCCCTATAGCGCCAGCCATCCAGAAGCATCCATCCACTGTCCACCAAGTTCCCTAGTGCGTATATTTCCATTTCTCATATTTGCATATCGTTCCATCTTTATTTTTATCATGGACCCTTACTTACATATATCTTTACATACCTTACTCGGTAGTGCTTCGGCTCCGCATGACAGCGCTTAGGCGCCATACTTAAGCGCCAGCAGTACATACATACTTACTCACTTACTCTCCCACCAGAACGACAGAGGACGTACTGTTACTACCCACTATTCACCTAGCAGAACATAGTAGAAATCTATTTGTTTACACCTCGCATCTCTCTTCTCTTGTCTTACATCATATCATCACTTAAGCAAACTCACTCTTACTCTCTCTCATATCTGTATACACGTGCACGCTTTTCCCCGCGCTTCGCGCCATACACGCGCGCATTCCCGCGCCTTGCGCGCACCTGCGCTTTCTCGCGCTTCGCATTGGCCAACCAGTAGCGCTTTCAGCGCATACCTCTAGATCCTTGCTGCACTCGCTTCCCTTTAGGGTCGAATGCACTGTCGTCTCAAGTATAGCAGACTAGGCAACGCGCGACCTTACAACATTTATAGATAAACCAGGAGCATTGTTCGTGCCTCGCTGTATCGTTGTACCTTCAGCGGCCTCAAACTTGCCGTTGAGCCGGAGGAAATGAGGAAGGACAGGATGCCCTCCTCGTCAGGCAAGTTGGCGCTGTAGAATCCTGTAATCACATTAACAGCATAGTCAAAAGAATTAAAAAAAGTACTTACAAAGTAGGTGCCGGCTTTCTAAGACTGCGCAGAGAATGGCAGGATAGGCAAGAAACAAGACGTCGACACCTTGTACAATGTCGACATAACCGGTGGGGACTTCAATACAGTGACTGCACATAACGCACGGGCAAGCGTCGCACTTGTACAATACAATGTCAACCTTCAGCGCCGTCATGGCAGATCATCACCCACTGACTAATTAGCTAAGATAGACATTATGAAGAAGAACTTACTAGGCTGTGGATCTCTGCAGGCAGCTCAGGCGCCACCAGTCCACTTGGCACTGGTCCTCACATATGGATTGGAGAACCAAGGGGAACACTGACTTTGAGGGCAACACCCCCAGCAGCGTGCTTCTTGGCAGTGTTCTTGGGTGGCATGATCTGGGGCTATGAGAGTAGAAGCGGGGGTACCGGCCGATGGATTCAACAATAAGAAATCGGACTTACAATAATTCAAACATGGGTGTCACATGATCACGTGAAACCGGCATTGTGCGTACAAAAAGACATGTTTTTTGTACGCACAATGCCGGTTTCATGCGATCATGTGACACCCATGTTTGAATTATTGTAAGTCCGATTTCTTATTGTTGAATCCATCATGTCTTTTTGTACGCACAATGCCGGTTTCACGTGATCATGTGACATATGGCACGCGTGCATTGTGGATGAGTCGTGTTTTAAACGTGTCTTGTTTGATCATGTGACCCGTGGCACGCGCGCATTGTGGACAAGTATTTTTTGTATTTTAAACGCGTCTTGTTTGATCATGTGACCCGTGGCACGTGCACATTGTGGACAAGTCTTTTTGTATTTTAAACGCTTGTTTGATCATGTGATTACATGAAACTGGCATTGTGCGAATACAAACACAATCAAATATTCGGCATATAGTGAGCAGGTAACACATTCCCACGGTTGAATTTCTTGTACCGCTCGCTCACCATTGCTCACCATGTGCATCCTCACTCCTCACCACACTTCAGCGCTCATCCCATTGGCCACTTACACAGTCTGCAGCTGTGTAAGTGGCTTATGGGCACTGAGCATTCTACACTTCAAGGTAGATGTCTTCTTTCTCGCGTTCCTTGCTGAATATGTTCTTTTCTACAGTTATATCCTCTCAGGTGAGTCTTCTGTTAAGTTATGCAGGCTTACCTTCTTCTTTTTGATAGGAT
>NW_024541973.1:0-9009 GCF_016758755.1 Suillus discolor
CCACATCGATATCGTGAAGTCTGGATGTATTGTTGGCGCAGCACGCTACGCTACAGCACTCGGACTCGGCAATGAGGAAGAGCTGTCTTACTCGAGCACTGCGGAGTTGAGCAACGCCCATTCGCAACGAAGTCATTTCCGGAGTCGACCGTCATACTGCCCTTGTGACATCGACATGGCACATAGGATGTGATTTTGCCACTGGGTTCACAGAAGTACCCGAAATCGTCTTCGTAGTTGTGACACGAGCCCGTCGAGCACCCCGCTTCATCTGTGGATAGCCGTAAGCATGCGGTCCAAGGTCCGCATGTTGCCAGCCCCATGGTATGGTTGTGTTCAAGAGTGCAGTCATAGACACATTCACCCAAATGTCACATTTACATGATGTGGCAGACGCGTCCCGCGAGTTCATTTGGTACCTCCGATTTCCTCCACCAAAACACGATACTTTTCTGTAATGTAAATTGTGAACTGTAGCCTGAGGTGTCCTCTACAAGGGCCTAAAGTTAGTAAAATAAAATATTGATAACTGCTTTCAGTAGAGGCAGAATATCAAAAATGCCATTTTTCAACTTCTCAGGGGATTTATTTTTTGTCTTGTAACCTTACCCAGTTTGTAGAGCATGGTGTTCTGAGTAAAATATCACTTTGAATTGAAGGAAAATGTTGAGTCCTTGTGGAGATATATCCGTTGTAAAAAGGGGCTACATGCAAAATTTAGCAGTGTTTACACCCAAATTTTGCATGTAGCCCCTTTTTACAACAGATATATCTCCACAAGGACTCAACATTTCCTTCAATTCAAAGTGATATTTTACTCAGAACACCATGCTCTACAAACTGGGTAAGGTTACAAGACAAAAAATAAATCCCCTGAGAAGTTGAAAAATGGCATTTTTGATATTCTGCCTCTACTGAAAGCAGTTATCAATATTTTATTTTACTAACTTTAGGCCCTTGTAGAGGACACCTCAGGCTACAGTTCACAATTTACATTACAGAAAAGTATCGTGTTTTGGTGGAGATACATAGAAAATGATTCTGTGCATTACTTTTTTGAGTCTCTGTACAGTCAAACTCTGAGCTTGATCTCAATGTCATGATACAATTTTAAATTAGTGATGTTCCGGCCCAGCTTAGGCTCGGCTTGGGGGGGGGTTTAGGTTCGCTACACCGCTAAGCGCCGCTTTGGCCCGAACCGAGGTAGTGCGAAAGTTATATAACACACATAGCAACATGCTAGGTACTAGTTCGATTGGAGCCTTGCCACATAAGTAATAAATTTAACCTGCACAGGGTACATATGCGGTATCTATGAAAGGTTTTATCCCAATCCTGGATGATGACTTGGTTACAGCTGGAAATTCGTCCAAATCAGGGCTAGTATACACCCTTTGCGGTGCATATATCGGACGCATCGAGGTCAGTCATATAGAACAGTCGAAAATTAGACCCTGTGATAGACCTGTGACCCAGCTAGTGCTAATATCTGAGTGGCCTGTCTCACATCTGTGTGCATATTATACGCTACAACCGCTGCATCCACGAAAGCACCGACAAACGGACTGATCTAAATCACAATCTTGGGCGTTAATGGTACCATTGGCACAGTAGGTAGTATACATATGATGCAGACTAAAATCTAATTAACAAATACATATCGGCGCACAAACAAAAGTGTCATAGGTTAGTCGACAGCAAGAAGAGGCAAGGGGTGAAAGAGCGCAGTATGTCTGTTGAATTCGGCCCATATGTCATTGAGTAGGGCCACGAGAGAATGTTCGCCCTCAAGTTTCATGGCATCAATATCATTCGACCGTCCCAACCACTCCTGAATAAATGTCCCCTCCACAGGAATGCGAGGGTCCCACATTGGCCATTTGCCTCTGGGAAATAAAGGGTATGCTGCGACGAACGTGAGCCAGAA
Source organism: Suillus discolor (assembly GCF_016758755.1). Lineage (NCBI taxonomy): Eukaryota > Fungi > Basidiomycota > Agaricomycetes > Boletales > Suillaceae > Suillus > Suillus discolor. The sequence continues at coordinate 1,928 of NW_024541973.1, forward strand.
AGCATTGCATCCCCATGTCCATAATTGAGACCTAGTGTCTACATCGTTCACCAACCATTCTTCGATCTCCTTCGATAGTGTGGCCCATTCCATCGGATTAATATAGTTGAAGGTTCGTCGGAGTGGGAGGAATGGAATAATGTCATCCGCTTGGGAGGAAAGATCGTTGTTGGCTTGACTGGGAGTTGACTGCACGAGGTAAGATCTACAAATATTCAGTGCAGAATTTAGAACTCACATCATCCATTAATGGTGAATTCGAACGAGTAGAGCAAAGATCTACTGATATGGCCTCCATAACTGGGGAGGTAAACGGTCCATATTCTTCGGCAACAGAGACCGAAATGTGGACAGGCTATCATGCATAATAAAGAGCAAGCATGTTTATAGCGACAACAAGTACTCACGATATTTTTCCGTCGAACTGTCTGCTTTGGGAGCCGGCCCGAAAAACACACCGTAAGGAGGATGCGCTGCAACGGTGCACCGTCAGAACTATCTGACCGACTTTCTGGATTGATAACGGTCGAAAAATGGGTGACTTTGTTGCTCATTGTGCAGAGTTGATGAAGATCAAGTTGTGATTGGAGACATCGCGCCGTGGGACTTCGGACTTGTTGATTTCAAAGACAAAAGCTCACGTGATCATCAGCGACTTTCGACGCTGATCAAGTCGCCAAGTCCAGACTTCAGTTCGGCATGACACTAAATAATGCAGACTTGGTTGATGGTATTGGTGCGTCTTTCGTCTCGTAGTATGAATGTTTAATGAATTGATACTGCAGTCCTTCGATATTCCGATAACACCCGAAAGCGCATCCAATGCACGGTCTGCCCTCTCAAGCATGGCAAGTATCGTTTGATGGAGTTTCGACATATATCCAAACACATCATACAAGGAGTCCATGTCCGTCACACTCAAATAAAATGTTCCAAGCAGCGCCGAAAAGTCGTTCAGGCCGCCGCCCATACTAATGATGTTGACTGCCAATGACCCCTTCGATATGAATACCGACTCTCCGATGGACACGAATTTCTATGACGCGCCATCATCTATGGTGCCTGTGTCAGTGGAAGATAATGGGCCCTCCGAATCTGAACCTGGATTATCTGAGCTTTTGCACGAAATTGGTGACTGGACGTTCGGATTTGACGAGGGACCTTTGGACTTGTTTGCAGAACTCAAGGCAATTATTACTTCGGGTGAAGTACCGTTCTCAATGCCACTTGCCCCAATCAACAACGAGCAAGAACTTTCTGATGACAGCGCTGATTTCGGGATAGAGCTTCCTGGTGAGTGACATTATGATTAGTTTGGCAAGCCTACATTACACTACTAGATGATATCTACGAAAGAACGAACATCAAGGACACTGTCCCACTGGATAGTCCAACATATCCTTGGCCGTCAAAAGCGGTTTGTCTCTCTTTGTGTTAGCAATATCATTGTACTTAAATCTACATTAAGCATTTCGTGACCTCACTCCTTTTCAGCTCTCCGCGTCTCCCATTTTCTGATGCCCAGAAGAGGGCCGTTCTCAGTTGGGCGCAAGAGCTCGGCGCTCGAGATGTCCCTTCACTTGGTGCCATCAAAAAATCCCATATGTATCTGGATAACATTGTTGGCGGTTTAATGGAGAAGGTGACAGCTCGCTCTGGGAGTGTATTCTATATTAATGATGTTGCGAAATCAATTGCGAAGGTATGTTCGGTGTGTTTGTATGCAACAGTAACTATGACGCCATGATTTAGGACTATGCAAATCCCCTCACTCGTTTTGCGATGGAAGATTATCCGGAAGATGGCAGGGAGGGGATGTCGCAAGTGTTCAACGGCAAGAAGATGTTGCTTGACCTGCCCTCACCACCCGCGGCTCGTGTGGACGGAATGATCTATTTCACAGGTGAACTATTACAGGATGATTCTGGAGGGTATTTTATACCAGAGCGCTTTTTTCATGCCTCGCTACCTGTAGATTTGAGTGACGATGTCTCTGACCCATGCGAGCAGTCAGATGGCAAGGCCTTATATGCGCTTGGTCGGGTGGTTGAACGAACGGAGGTACGTCTCCTTGTTGCGAAGGTATCTGGATATACAAAGTCCTCACTATATTAGGCTGGATTCATCGTTAACGAGCAACTGCGAGATCATCTCAATGTCCATGTTTGTGCGATCGTTTGAAGAGATTGCTGCAACTCCAGGCGAGCTCGACTGTGGCCTTACACGTGTGTTGATTTACATTCATCGCACCAGTGACTCGCTACTCACAAAACAACAGCTTCGTCAGGAAAATATGCATCACTATCTCCGAATCCACTGTGTGCTAAGTCTAATGGCCGGATGGTTCATACGGTTCCTCTCATCATTTTTATGGACGATGTTTCTGGCAATGTCTCCAAACAATGGAACAAAGCACCACGCAATCTATATGTCAAATGCCAACCTACCGCGCGAGATGCTCGAAAAAGAATTTTTCGTACGATTTGTCACATTGTCACTGCACGCTGCTCCCATGGAGCTTATGAGGGCCATGAAAGAGTCTATATGGTATGTTGTTTCCTTTATCTGCTGAAGTCGAAGTTCTGACTCAATCTGCAGTAACGCTGCCGAATCAGGTATAATTGCCTGGGATTGCAAGTATAACGAAGAGGCTTTGTTGATTCCATACGCGCTCTTCCTCGCTGGAGACAACCCCATGCAAGCAGAAGAATGTAGCCACGCCGGCTTAAACTGCAATTACTATTGCAGGACTTGCGATACTGGTGGGACGAAAGAATATAAGGCGTCTGGTGACGGGTACAGCAGTCTTTTCACGGTAGGAATATATTTGAACTACATTCTAATAGCTAATATTGTGCTTACAGTCAGGCAACCTACGAACACCTGAAAATACAATGGCAGAAGTCCGAAAACAGTTTGAGATCGCGTTGAAGTCAGGAGCGTCGGAGAAGATCAAGAATTCGGTATCATCGACTGGTATTCGTGATTCCACTTCTAGTTCGATCCTCAATGCGTTAGTAGAGCTCGGAAAGAAACTTCGAAAGCGTGCCGCTGGTACCCAAGCAATGCCAGAAGCCGAAGTTACAGCTGTCCTGGAGAAAGAGTTCGTAGAACTTTTGCAAGGTCACAAGCTCGATGACGCTATTAACCCATTGTTGGGAATGGAAGGTTAGTTGAGTACTCTAGTGATTTTGAACTCTCGTTCACGCTCTTAGCAGGCCTCGATATACACATGGACACTCCAACGGAAATTCTGCACACAATACTGCTCGGTATCGTCAAGTATTTTTGGGGGCAAACCGTGTTTTTGCTCGACAAGGCAAAGCTCATGGGCATCTTTCAGGTCCGTCTTGAGTCTGTTGATAAGGACGGACTCAACGCTCCATGCTTGAATGCAGACTACGTCTGTCATTACAAAGGCAGTCTCATAGGGAAACATTTCAAAAGCTTGGCGCAAGTGATGCCGTTTTTGATTTATGATCTCGTCCCTTCAATTGTTCTCAATGCATGGACCGTGATAGGAGAGCTCGTCGTACTCGTCTGGCACACGAAGATTGTGGATACGGAAGCTTATCTTGTAGGTTTATGCAGAAATATGCGATAACTTTAGTTCATTCTTTTCTAGGCAAAGCTGTCTCGAACAATTCAAGATTTTCTTAATGTTACAGCACAGTGCGCGCCTAGCATCATTATAAGCAAGCCCAAATTTCATTTCTTAGTTCATCTCCCGGCGTATATTCGACGTTTCGGACCAGCAGTGATATTTTCGACCGAACGATACGAGTCCTTCAACCATGTATTTCGTTTGTCGTGTGTATACAGTAATCGCCAAGCACCAAGCCGCGACTCCTGCCGAACATTCGCTCATCAAGATATCGTCAAGCACATTGTCACGGGTGGGTATTGGTACGATAACAAAGCCTCAAAATGGGTCCGGGGAGGAGCGCAAGTTCTAGGGTATCTCGATGAACACCCAGAGCAAGCACGATTGCTCGGATTATCGGTCTTCAATCGTAATACTCCAGTACCTGGTAGTCCTAGCTTATTATTTCACTCTATCGCTACTGATTCTTTTCACACAGGTTCCGGGAAAGTTCAGACTTCTCTTGGTGCCAACGGAAAAACGGCAAGAAATGATATAGTAGCCTGGAAAGAAACTCATTGCTCGAAGATCCTGAAAACTGCCCAGCCTGACATCGCTTACTATCAAGGCAAATCAGTCGTAGCGAGGGAAGGGGATATCGCATATCTGAATAGTCATGTTATTTTCCACCGAACGACTGATGGTCAGGTGAGTGAATTCCTCACTGTATGGTTCTTGATTAATTGTTAGACATGCATCGGACGTGTTCGCGAGATCCTTGTATCATCCGAGAATCCGAACACCGTTGTTCATGTTGGACTCCAGCTCTTTTCATTCGCAAACACTTTACACGCTTCTGTCCATCTACCCTGTCTGAACCTGATTGATGACGAGGTTGTCACACCGGCGGTGGTAAATTTGATATCCCATTGATCGTGTGCGCTATTTCTGACCCTTGCGAGGCTATAGGATATCATATGCGTCATTAATCTCCAGCACAACTGTGTTGATTCACAGTGTACAGACACCATCGAGGAACCTGTGCAGCCAAGAACGGCTCGAAACTTCTCGTACAAAACCTATCATTCAGCACAAGTCAACACCACACTACTTCATCAATGCCTACTCTATTCATAACTACGATCATATCAATTCTGTAATTCCTGAGACTGCTTCGTGAATCACCAGCTGAGGGTTACGAATGTCGCAGAGGTTCGGGAAATGGCCAGTACTGACAAATGAAGCAGAAGAAGACTTTGAAGAAATCTGATGACGTACCTCAACTAGATGCTAATATGGAACATGATACCCAGATCCCTCTGGTGGCAGTTCCCTCCTTCGATCGGGCCCCTCCCAAGTCAAGGACTGCTGCAAAATCAAAGGCAAAGGCAACCACTTCCGGCACGCGAAGGAAGGCAGCAACATTGAAGACTGGTCAAGCAACTGCCGGACCCTCTAGCCAGCTTCCGCCTGCTCAGCAAGACTCAACGATTCATATCGGAGATCACCAAAATCAAGCCTACTTTGCGCCGCCACCAGGATTCCCTCCTCCCCAGTACTACTACCCTCCTCACCATTCACAACTTCCTCCACCACAGCTATATGGTCCGCCGCCACCAGCTCTGTATCTTTACTCCGGAGGTTCACAACAACGTCATGAGGTTTTAGAAGGTCATATACCAGTGAGTTCTTCGCCGTTATTATAGCATAAAAAATCTAACTACACTCAGGCTATAACATGTACCCAAATCAACCCAAACCGCCAGCATCTACAGCCACAGCCACATCAACAGCAGCAACAGCACCTGCAATTCCATCCGCACCCCCACCCCCACCCGCAACATTAGTTAGTGGTGGTGGCATACTGCAACTGCGACAGTGCCTGCTTCCGCTACTGCAACAAGCCTTAATCCACTTCTCACCCGACTGCGACGATGCCTGCTTCCACTACCGCAACAAGCCTTAATCCACTTCTCACCCAACTGCGACAGTGCCTGCTTCCGCTACCGCAACAAACCTTAATCCACTTCTCACCTAACTGCGACAGTGCCTGCTTCCGCTACCGCAACAAGCCTTAATCCACTTCTCACCCACAGCACCAGGTGGAGGAAAAGCAATACTTGCTGCTCCCAGCGGTATCAAGGTTCTCTGGTATCTGTCGCGCCAACCTGTCCTGTAGATGGAGGGACTTTGCTTTGCAGCCTCAAGAAAGTATTATCATATGTACTTATAATATGAATTTGGACCCCATCTCCCTCCTGTCTGATTTGTCTTGATGTGTGAGAATTGACGAATCTCGGTTGGGTGAATTGAATTGAATTACTTAAACTCAATTAAGTGTGTTTTAGACTTTTGAACCAACTCGCAGCACTGGTTGTCCTGCTCCCTCACTGTCTGCGACATCATGATCTCACAGCATCCTGTGCGTGCTCGCAGGAAACCACAAGCTAGGCAAACGACAGCAAATGGTCTACTCACACCTGGTGATGCCCTGCTTGGCCTGAGGCAGGAGCATGTCAGCCAGCAGCAGAGGATCTCGACCGCCTTCAGCATGTGGTTCACAACTGCGTGGTAATATCAGTTGCGCACGCTCACCTCTAGCAGCCCATCCACCATTGGCCTCAACTGAGATAGCTCAGATTGCTGCCATAGCTCCCATCAGCATTCCATGTACACCATCATCTGATGGCTCCCTCGACGAACCTATAACTATTGGTGTGCGTCGCCAAAGGGTGGATTCCGGTGTGAGTCTGGGTTGCCCTGTTACCCTTACGCCCCGCAGCACGAAACAGCTTAAAGTCTATGCAAATCAAATTGCGGAGGAAGTTGGTGTTCCAATCACCAGTCTTCATGAGTTTATCGATGTATGTATTTTTTTTAACTTGCTGTAAATGTACATGATTTAATGTTCCTTCAGTGTGGAGGCATATACCAGATGCTTGTCAGGATCAGTAGCCCTTGTGCTCAAGAACGACGGTGACGAAAAACTTAGATTGCTCGCCAATCTGAAAGAGTTACTGGGCTCTAAAGATTTCAAGGTATTATTTGCCGTGTCTGCACACATCACGAGTCTGACTTATCATTTAATGAGTCTGCACTTCAAAACCGTCTGACCGCATGCATGCTTTCGCCCAATATCACTGCATACGTGACAGATACACACCCACAGATCTTGGTAGATTCTTTCCGATGCTACGAATGGAAATTGAAGCAAACTGACACCGTGACAGAAATTCATCAAGAAACACCAAGATGTATTCAAAGTTCCGGCATTGCTGTTCGAAGACGTGGAACTCACCGCACTTTTTGCTACGGTCGTCAGCGAGTCTCTCTCTACAATCCGTGGCAATATGAAATCTAAGGTGCGTAGCGCTAATAACAATCGCAAATTTTTCTGAAATAATATTTTTTCAGTTGACTGCATCTATTGCTAAACGCACCAGTATCACAGACGTGGCCAGATCCCTCGCCCATGGTTGTATTGAAGTTGATGCAGCTC
>NW_024541974.1:0-8969 GCF_016758755.1 Suillus discolor
ACGTAGGTGTGTCTACCTCTTTGAAGCACTGTCATCCACTTTTTTCAGTTTCAATCCACGCACACCGGTAACACCAATCACACCGTTCTCTGCCATTGGCCCCATGAAAGCAAAGTTCGCCCGCCCTTATCAGGCTAGTGACCTGGAATCCGAGTCCAAGTGATCTTTGGCCCAGGTTGTAAAGCTACCATGACGGCGGTGCGTTAGTTGATCGTCCTTTTTTCGAGTACCACAATTGCAGTAGACGCCAAGCGTAATTTGCTGCCCGATGAGTCCCAGCTATGCGGAAAGTGAATGGTCAGACGACCACACTGTCGACATGAGGAATATGTCGTGATGCCTTCGTTGGCGGGTTTGTAGAGAAGGGCATCCTGTGATCCTCTCAAATATTAATAGTGCCCAGCATTTACCCGTCCCTAATCCCGAAAACATGCGTTTGTTCTGTAGTCAATCGCGTGTCACTATTTTACGAGTAGTGGGCCAAGTGCATCCTCATTCTAGCTTGTGACTGTCCGTAGACCTATGGAACACCAACGTGTCTACCATGAGATACTCCCCAGCGGTGCAGATACCAGCTGACCAAACCAACAATAGGGAGGTTATGCAAAAGAAGCTAATCGATTGCCCAATCTCCAACCATGATCCTGTGTCATATGTCAATTTGATACGATCTGACCACCAGCTAGCCTACTCACCGGTATCCGTGACGTTCAGGAAAAACGTCATTGTCATTCCTGATCTAGATATTAGTGATCAGTGCAGGTCAAAAGGAACAACCCACCATCAGTGAGCGTCAGAGCCACGAGGAATAGCGAGAAGGGTGGTAGGTGGAGTCTTGCATTTAAAGTGGCGAAAACAGCTGACAAGATTACATATGGAGCGACAATTTTGAATATCTGTGGCAATCCCTTCAAGCTTCTGGTATGTGGACCAATGTTTAAAGAACCCACCAATAAGGCTGCCATCAAGAATGGATTAAAAATTGGTACCAGACGGTACACAGGTTCCAAGTAGAACGATCTACGAGATGTGAGCAGCAGAGCTGGATCAACTCGTCGGGGAAACTCACGAAATTGAAGCAACGCTGGACATAGTCAGCCATCAACATCAGCACCACGAAGGTCAGTCCTGTCCATCACTCACTTGCCGGTTCCAAAGAAAGCCACCTGAACGAAAAACAAGAAAAAGAGTGCTATTCTGATGTGGTCAGTGTGAAACTTGTATTCTTGATTATGCGAAGCGGCCCCAGCTCGTTTCGACTGGACGATCGTTTCGACTTCTATCCACAAGAGTAAATTGCATGTGAAAGCGGCATAGAATAGGCCTTCAACACTGATCGAAAGAATGACGAAACAGACGCCGAAGCCCAGGAAAAGCGATACGATTCTGGAGATTGGAGTGCTGTGCTGTGCTTTAGAGATGAATGGATATATCGACGATACAACTGAGAAGTATGAAAGTCAGATGAATAATTGATGTCAGTTGATTAGCAAGGGTACCGAGTATGAGCCATGCTGAAGTTTGATTAATGATAGATAATCCCTGCTTTGCTTGTAAACTCTTCACTGAGCTTGCAGTAATTGTCATAGCGAGCAAGATAAACAACACCTTGAATGCGAATGAGTTAACTACACAACGCCATTTAGAACTACCTACCTGGATGATCTCAGATAGTTTTGCAGCTTTCGGAGCGCCGTTCGACGCCAAACGCGTACAACCTGCGGCAACTGCAAGAATCATTGCCCCTCCGCACATGCTAACACATAGGTGAGCATAAGCAATATGCACAAATCTGTCAGACTGCGCTCACATCATGTACATATCCTCTCTCTTGTTAACGCTGAGCAGGGGGAATATGCTAGTTACAAGACAGCTGCTCATCCAGGAAAGTAAGAGTCTCGGGTGTTGCGACCGAACGTGACTTGGCCATGACGCATATGGCCATAAAATGCCCATAACCACAAAACCAATGCTCCACAGCGACCGGTGAGTGTAGGCAGCCTGAATCATTTGTAAGTCAAACGAGCTTCATAAAATGAACAAGGTTTGACGCACGACCATACACTGGAGCACAACCACCACAATAACCAAGTGAAGCAACGCTGTAACTATAGAAGGTCCGCGTCTGTCGTTCGACTTGAATTGTTGTACAACGATTGGAACTCCACGCAGTGCGAATTGCTGCCAGAAGTAGCAGGGGAAAGTTACATAGACATAAAACGTCCATGGAGCTCTCTCTGCAGCAAACAGTGCCCAAAATATTGCTAATATGGTTGCGGTTGCAAGTCTGACCACGGTACGCTGCCTGTCTGAAACCAAGGAAGCTGGCAGGGGGAAAATTGACAACGATGCATAAGCAGACCATCCCAGATATGCTATTATGACGATGATCCGTATAAGTCCTCGATTATAGCTGCATTCTCTCAGTAATTGTTCCTAGTAGTAGTCAAGCAGCTTACGTTTCGAGATATCGCAGACCTTGTAGAGTGACCTTGATGAGTTCAGCTGTCTCTCGACGGGCTTCAAACCATCTTCCATCACTGATCAAACGTTCTATTTTGGACAACCAGGATACTCTTGAAGGCTTCCCGTCTTGAGTGACTTCTTCTAAAGGTTCGAAAGGTTTGTACAGAATGGTTTGTACGGCCTTCGATTCTACTAGCCAGCTAGTTATGGACAGAAAAGCCAGATAGCGCATTTGTGACGCACCGTGTTTTACTCGGTAGTGTTCTAAAATACTTTCTGCATTTGCCAATGCAAGCTGGGCCAAGGCTGACTCTCCTTCTCGCGGTAGCAAGTAGCCAGGTCGCGTAGGGTCTGCATCAGGGAGAATTCCTACTGAATTTACAGGGTAGTTAATACCAAGCAGCGCAGCCATCAGGGGTGCAAGATCCGCTTGTTCCACGTCTCGTCGCAGAAAGTCGTCAAGTTGCCAGAGCCGAGAGTACTCATCATGCGAAGAAGGAATAATGTCAGGAAGTGGGCCCCTGATGCCTCGTCCCCATGCAATTAGTGGGGTACGCGTGTTATCCGGGTCTGCGAACTCATTCAGTACCTCATTGTTAAAACCGATACAGCGCGGACCTCACCGCCATCGCCATGGTTACCGATCTTAGACATGCCGTGGTCAGCTGTAAATACGAAGCTTGTCTCTTCATCGTGGTAGAAGTTGGAGAAAAGTTCTTCTGTTTGTTGGACGATGCGATCGACGACTTGGATGTTGTTCATGTATTCCTGTAACGGAGTAAATCAATAAAAGCGCACTTATGGAGATGCTCACCTCGGAGTGTGGCCTATACGAGTGACCAGTGGTATCCAGCCCAAGGAGGTGCAGGAAGAATACCACTTTGTCAGCACGTAATTCTGAATTAAGCAAGTCGTTCGATGATGCGTTCTGAAATAACGTCTGAAGTTGGTCCAAAACCCAGGTATCTAGAGCGGTGGCATCTATCCGGTCGGTCTGATTTAATAACATGACTGCAGTAGTTCTGGACATTCGTGCCTTTCGTAAAGTCTTCGTCCTCCTCATCATAGCTCCAAGTGTCAACTTTTCCGGGAGTTGCACCTTGGGCAAACATTGGTAATATGTCTGGGGAACCGAAGGAGAAGGTGTGACTAGATTGATTGAAGATGGAGTCAAAGTGAACCTGGAGAAGGAATGAGATGTCGCTCGCGGTGTCTGTTGCTACAATACTGACTGGATTCGTTTTCCAACCCTATCTCACAATTATCGTCAGGATATAATGACAAGAAGAAACAAGAAATCGGCTCTTTACCTTGGTCACAGCAGAGACATCCTCATACATTCCCCCTTGAATTTTCTGAAGTCAGCCCAATATTACTGATGTATCGGACAGTGGCATACCGATGATTGCGACATGCCCAGGTCGACTTTCCGTTGGTACTCGAGTGTGCGACAATCCAAACGCCCCTCGTGTTTGAATAATATCACGCAAATAAGGCGCTACAATTTTTGGTGAGGAAGGAATGAAAGAGAACGCGTTTACACCAAATAGAAGGTCTGCGCGTAGACCGTCTCCTAATAGGAATTGTTGGTTGAGCAGTTGGTGTCACAGAAGGTAAAGTTATACTTGCCCACAATAAGAACAACCCGTTTTGCTTCCCCGGAGCCAGCCCTGCGAGGAAGCATGCCGTGGACGACTGGGCTAGTGAAGTAGCAGTCAAAAACAGAAGCAATGAATACGACATGGAATATGAGTCCCAGTGTTAGCAATTTGAGAACATTTCTATGTGATGATACTGTCATTTGTATGCTTGAACAGAAGCCACCAATCCGCAGGTTGCCTCGGCCCGAGTATATAAGGTGTGTGAATAATATGCCTTTTCAATATGCGAGCACCAGCGCGCCAACAATGTCACGTGATGTGTCGGGGGCGGGTTGAGCTGGCGAAGGTTCTTTGAAAATGCATACCGCTCCACCAGTACCTCGCGTACAATCATGATCAGGTATATTGATATTATGGATTTGTAGTAGCCGATAATTACAGAAGGCTGTAAGCGAGGTGACTTGTGTCGCCGATTTCCCAAGGGGCATATCTTAAACTCCGAGTCTCAGGGACTGAGGGACATCTATATAAACCCTTAAACAATCATTTTATCTTCCTCGCCAACACCTCCCTTAGTGGACCGTGGTTCTTACTGGTACGCCCATCTTGCATCCAAGTCGGTCTTACGTGATTGAACAAAATCTACAGCACAGAACTTCACTGGAGTCTGGACCATGACTTTAGCAATCTCCCACGATTCCACTGTGTGCAATCTGCCCCCTTTTCCTCCTGAACTTTGGATTACAATATTTAGCCTCGCAACAGATATCCCTGGTCTGCTGAGTTATGATGGCTCAAACCCATATGATCTTCCGCGTCCCCTCGTCAAAGACCACGAGCACAAACTGTTGAAAGAGTCTCTTATCACAAAGAGGAATATTATCCTTGTCTGTAAGACATGGAACGCTCTTGCCACCAATTTTCTCTATCAGAGTGTTCTGGTCACTCGCCCAGCTACCCTGTCTTCTTTGTTTGTCTCCCTCGGTGGGAGATCCTCTGGAGCAGCCCGCTCCGTTCACGTAGGGTGGTGGACGAGACGACTTGATGTCTTGATACAGGATGACCATTGTGAGGCATCTGATTACGCCCTCCTCGCCAACATAATTCGACGGTTCCCAAACTTGTCGATCGTCAATCTATCTATGCCCATGCTTCCCTATAATGATTCTTGGCTTCGGCAGCTACCCGAATCAGTCGTGATGGCGCTAGCTGAATCTTGCGGTCCATCATTGCGCGTATTTGATTGTTCTGAGTCCATTTTGCGCCCCTCCAGGTATTAGCTCAGCCTTCTCGTGCATACGGCACTTGCTGATTACTTTTCAGAGAGGATCTGATGAAGTTGATAATTGCAGCACCAAATTTGAGTGTGCTCCACTGCCCAATTTGCTCGCCCAGCACAAGGGACAAGTCTCCTTCTGCTAGACTCGACGTGCCCGTTATGACCAAGCTGCAGTCCTTGTCACTCATGTCGGTCTTTTTGCGGGATTATCTGCCAGACGATAGAGACGCCAACCACTTCCCCGCTCTCAGAAAACTTACTTACGACTGCATCCCTCCTCCATTCCTTGACAATACTTGGAAACATTTTGTGAGGCTGAACTGCGCGAATGTTACTACCGTGCACCTCGACTATTCCCTTCAAGCCGACCGTCTTCAAAAAGAGCTGGATCTGCTCAGTGAATGCTGTTTGTCTTTGAACGACCTCGTCGTTTACATCCGTTCATGGACGGAGATCAATCCAAATCTCACCCTCCCTCCTTCCGTTTCATATCTGGGTTTATATTCCAAGCTGCGCAAGGCACCCACATTCCATTTTATGCAACTATTTGCCGCTCTTCGTACCATATCAGGTTCGAAGCTCAAGACTGTCCGATTGCTGCACGCGGACGCTGTGGAAGATTTACGGGAGAACTCTCGGGATCTGTTGCAGGGTGAACTCGCTGATAGCACTCGTATTACATTCCGCATCGAGGACCACGAGGGTCATCATCTGATGAGTTGATGCATAGGTCATGGGTACAGTATAACACGTGTGCTTTGAACATTGGTGTATTCATATCTTCATTCACACCACATACTGGTTCACTCACGCTCCTAATCTTCAGGCATCTATTTAGACGCATCATGGATTCATTATCTGTATCCAATACGTGTACACTGCTGCAAACATCGCCCTTCATTGCTCCCGGCGTCTGCCAGGAACGCCCTGATAAGTTATGCAGCTGATGACTGCTCATCGCCCGACTCATCGACTACATCTGAGGATGTTATTTCAGTCGCTAACAATAGACAATGTCTAAGCGCCAGTCACATTTCATTACCAGTCAAGGAGTGCTGTGTCCTCGCCTTCGTCCTCGCCCTCGCACTAGACACATTTAAATAGCTGATGTAGCGGATGGCGAATCTGTTGCCGATCATGCCATGCGCTTAGATTTCGTTTTAATATAGTTGCCAAAATGCTTCTCGCGCGGGTTATCTTTCTCTAGAGTACACCAATACGCCAATGACTGTAAGCGTAATAATAACATTCAGCTTACGTATGCAACTCGCTAAAATACAGTCGTGCAGATGGAGTCCGAACTTCTATGAAGTCTCCAAGTGCTCGTACGTGGCACACTAACATAGAAATAACACCGCACCAGGTCACCAGGACTGTCGTAAACATATTCGTGAATGGGAGAGAGTGATATGATGGAATGCAAATTATGATGTGTTGGGTATCACTGCGTGGATATGACCAATGTTCTAGATGAAGGGGCGTAAAAATATGCGTGCAGATTCGTGGCGAAGAGTTTGATGATGCATGAAGGCTAGATCTTGAGCTCGCGAAACCCGCGCACATCAAGCCGCCCGGTGCCATTCTTCTGCCATTCCTCATCGTCAGCCGCTTTGGAAGCTTTCTTGAATTTCCCGCCAGGAATGACAATCTTTCCTGCGCTCATATATGCAGTACGTGACTTTGGAAGACCGAGTGCCTTGCGCTGGCGTCGAGTAAGGGGTTTCTGGGTTTCGGGAGGCGGCGTATTGCATGCGGGAGGGGTGCTAGGAAGCGGAGATGAAGCGGCAGATGATGAACGGCTGGATTCTGCGGAGGAGCCGGGGGTGGAGAGGTCAGGTGTTGAGTCATCCATGTCATCATCTGCCCTGACTTGACTCAAGGGTGTGCGAGAGGGCGAGCGTCGTGAGGTTCGTGTTCGCGTCCGCTTAGAAATCGCGTCAGATGTCGACGATCCAGACGATTCGTCGAAAGAACGCTTAGGTGACCGATGAGTTCTGATACTCGATGTAAAAGACTGATGGGGACCGGTCGGCTGACCGGGTACGGGAAGTAGTGAGTCCACCTCGATGTTCAAGGAACCAGTGGAAGAAAGGGGTGAGGGTGAGCGGGATATGGGGAGTGGGACATGTGCAGGTGTTGGTGGTGTATTTTCACGATTCGATTTAACATTGTCGATTGGATTATTCTTGGGAAAACTCTTGAGATCAGATTTGGCTTTGCTCCGGGGAACTGCTTTCTTCTTGGCGGGCGAAGCGGCAGGCGGTACTGCATCGGCGGGTAGCTCGCAAACCTCGGGAAGACCAGCGTGCGGCCCCTCTCAAGTTTGTATCGAAGAAAATGTTCCCAGTCATGATATCTAGAAAGGCAGGTTAGCGCGTAGCCAATAGACATGCCAGGGGAAAATGATGACTGACGCCAGATATCGTCCCCTCCGACTCCTGCGAATCGTTCATCTCGTCGCGCTGCTGCTGCCTCTTTTTCCTTCCTCCGCGCATCTCGTTCGTTATCTTGAGATGAGGACTGGTCCTCGCTCTCGGCACCCCCTTCCACTCGATGACGTATACCAATCCAGGCTGATAACCTTGACATTCCTTCGCGCAAAGTGCGCGAATGCAGAAAGTTCAAGGTGCGCGCCATAAGTGCCTATAGCGCGTCACAACGCTGCACAGGAAGAAATCGGGAGGGCAAGCCCTGGCACACCTTGTTCTCGCATGCACCGCAAATGGGCGCTTAGTCCACGTTCATCCTCACAAAAGGGTTGATAGCGCTGGGCATGGCCCTCGATCCAGTCACATATATCTTGGCGCAGCTGGAGGTGCTGCGACGGCGAGCCATAGAATTGATCGCAGAGAGCCCGAAATAGGCAATTGCCATCGCCCACTGTTTGTGCAGCGTAGAGACCCTGCGAGCGAAGTTGCTCCGTAAGAAGCTGAGTGTTCTGTTCTGGATCTGTTATAGGCTGTGTGGAATATAAGAATGAAATGAGGAGATAAAACGTGAGTAGCATGCATGGATGACATGCGTAACACTCACTCTACCCTTGGATCTTGTTGTGCGGGACCTCACTAGGGTTAGCAATATTAACAAATCATCATCAATTGTTGTTATCAAGATCGACGTACATGGTAATGGCGCTTTAGCACGTCTCTGGGATTTCTTCGCTGGGCCCATTCTACTTGTAAAAAATTCAACGAGTTCTGTATGTGAGATCGTGTTGGTTGTGAATAAAGCACAGCTGCCGCGTTTCGGGGTCCCGAGACCCGGAAACCAGGGGCTGTGCCGGCACTCGGGCTTGCAGTTACAGCAGGCCCGGGAATCCTTAATGTCTTATCTAGACAAAACAAATTGTAGAGTGACACGCACGAGCACATTTATAAACTGGGTCCTAGGTATTACCCACGTTTAACATTTAGTGTACTTTAGCCTACTCCTGGGCCTGAGTCCTGATGTAAAAGGAAATGACCGTTTCTATCATAAGGTCTACGAAAGACTCGGTTGAAGTTTTGAGGCAATAAATAATGCTTTTCATGTGACCGTGAAAGAAGTCAGGACGATCTCGAGCTGCACTCAAGGTTCGGATCCTGTGTTGGATACCCATAAGACTCAGGACTCAACATGCAGCA
>NW_024541975.1:0-8961 GCF_016758755.1 Suillus discolor
TATGGACTCCCGGTAGTATATTATGTGCACGACACTAGTGCTAAGTACTTGTAGATCGCTGTTCCGCAAAAGTCACCCGCCTGACTAAGACGTCGCAATCTCTTCTGGGGATTGCCAGAATAGCGGCGACATAGGGTACTGGTCTGACCGACAACTTTTCGAACGTTCTTGAACTCCCATAGCTGGTAGTGCATACGTGTTGCCAAGATTGCATGCATCACTATTTTGGGGCTGTTGATTGCAATTTGGTCAGCATTTCCGACGAGCACTTGGAAAACGTCACGCACCTGAAGAAAATTGCGGCGTATTCGTACTATGCATATAAGCGGAATGTTAGTTCGTGTGAAGCATGGCAGCAAACGGATCAAACTGACTTCGAACAGCACCATACATATGACATTGATAGTGCTGAAGACTAGAAGGAAACAGTTCATTGCGCTGTCATAGATGTAGAATACACACACGAAATCCGCAACCATAGTAAGAATGTATGTGTGTTGAGGAGAAGTGTAAGGAGTGGTCTTGGCGTCGATCTGTAAATCTTGGCAGCCTTATAGTGGCAAAAATAACAAGGACTGATGGCTGAAAGTCAGAACTCCAAAGGAAACATGACAGAAGTTCTTCATACCAAATTCTAAACATCAGGAGCGCTAGGAACACCGCCAATAACCGTTGCATTTTTGCAAATTGAGATACTCGGCATGTTGAAACATCAGGTACAAACACATACTGCTTCGGGACAAAGCAGAATATGATTAGCCCAGCACTGTTCATACCCTGTTGCCGCAAGTTCCTTGAGTAAAACTTAGTATGTGATTTGATAAAGGATGCATACAGCTATGATAGTGAACATAACCCAACGTAGAGGGCACTTCACATCCCACATAGCGCAGGTTCGAAGTATGAAGATGGCTAAGAAACGGTGAGCTTAATGAAAGTTCAAGTGAAACTTGTGACGGAGGTCACAAACATTCTGCACAGAATGCTTCCATAATGCTGAGGGCTAGATATAATAGTTGTCAGCACAACATTAAGATCAGTAATAACTGAAGAAGCCTTGCCTGCTGCAAGGTCACCTACACCCTGGCAGTCCTATAGAAACAGTGAGAGACACGTATATGATTGTCAAGGTCGCCAACGCACAACATTCTCCATGTGGGAGACTTGTTTAACTGGGGCACGAGTGAGATTAAAAACATCAGAGGATGACTATGCGCCGTGGGCTCACAGACGAGACTAAGAGTAGACAACAATGGCATATATCGGGCTCCAATGTACAGAAATTTTGCAACATTTGTGTCGGCCTGGGCGAGAAATGTTGCCTGTGAAAATGGGGGATAAGATCAATAACTGCGAGTATAAATGGTGTCATCACCTCCTGTTGGAATCTTGACAATAAATCATAAGCCTTTCACCTGGATAAGTAAAAGAAGTTGGGCCGAACATTCAAGGGGAAACTCGCCAAAAGAGCAGTGACCGCGACTGCGATGCCTTCCTTAACGACTCCCTGTTTCATAGTGCGAGAGGACATACCATCAGTATACTAAGAGTAGTCTCTCAGTTGGAATCAGTGCTGCTCTGGTTCAGATAGACACTTACAGTCATCACCTGAATGCTCCGTACTGCCAGCAGGAAATCATCCTGAGGTACGACGGAAGTGGTCATGAGTGTAAGGCTGAAGGGCCGAAAGAAGTGTACATTCTTCCTTTTAAATTGATAGGCAAATGAGCTAACAACCTGTACTTCATCCGTGTAGGTGATACTATACGTTCTCACCACATTTCCGTTGAAAGTGATGGCATCGAGAACGTGAGCGATAGGACTCGGTCCCTCGGAGGTGCTTCAGGTGTTTGACGCGGTGACTGTTTGAGTGTACTGTCTCCTATCCGGATTTTTCAAAAGAAGAAAGGCAATTGTTCCTCTTCGCCACGGCACCATTCTTTGAAGTAGCATCATAAAGAACTTGAGCTCGACATGAATAGGCCTGCTCAGTTTACGGCTCACCTCATTTGACATTTTTAAAAGATCCGCCACGCAGCCCACGACCTGTCAGTGCGTGGATGCAAGGAATCAGTAAACCGGTGAGTTCTTGCTGGGGATTATGCTGATTATGATGCTTTTACATAGTCATATATCACTTTATATTCCAATGTGACGAAAACCTTTCCTACATATAACGATATATGACGATATCTTCTTCTCACAGGTTCTCTGTTCACCGCCGCCGCCGCCGCCATGGTGCCACCGACACAGGCTGAACTTCAAGTACATCTTGCAGGGCAAGTCCAACTCCGCTCAGAGTTCGCGGCTGTGCTGTACGAAAATGACGATGATCTCGATGAGCTCGCCAACAATGATGATCTTGATGATGATTACCTGTCTGATTCTGAAGCATTGCTCATGATGGCAACTCTCGAATACCTTCGAATAGCTCACTTGCCTTGGCATGGGCCGAGGCCCTCGCATTAGAGTTCTTCAGTTCTCTGTGCCTCATTTTGCTTCCTGTTCTGCTACCAGTCTGGCTTGCTGAACCTGCGTAGCTTCGCCGAAACACGCCGGGTTCTCTTCCGTTAGTAATGGGTATGTTCCAGGATCGCCGTCATTGTGAGAAAGCTTATCGTTGTCCGCGATATCTTCATTGATACGGTAGTGATTGTATAACTTGGAGTCTTGGACGCGACACCGATTAGTATTTTGCCTGTGCATGTGATTCAACCAAAATTAATCATTCATTCCACAGTCCTACTGTAGACACAAGACACGATTATACATTAATGCTAAATCAATATACACTTGGTAACCTTGTGAGTAGCACGAGTCTTACTCAACGAGACAGGCACTGCCGATGGTCAAGCGATTCGAAAATTTGACTCGATGAGCGATTTCGAACAGACGCGTAGTGCTGCCGTGGTCCGGTTCGGTCCGGTTCAGAGGGTCCTGGACAAGAACCAAGAACCGGTCCATGGTCCGGTTCTGCAAAATCTTCGAACCCCGAACCGGACCACAGAGAACGGTTCTCTGTGGTCCGGTTCGGTTTTTTCTGGTCCGAACTTGAACCGAACCCGAAAATTTTCAGCAGCGAGCATGAAAAAAAACATTGAAATACTAGTTTACACATTGAGTAGCTACTCCAATGAGATGGCTACACACCCCTCTCTGCCTCTGTAGCCGCTGATCCAAGAGCTAACTGATTTGATCTATACAAATGGTGAGAATGAAATAAAACACAATAACAACCAATGCTTACCGTGGGGAATGTGAACCTGCGGCGTCTGATCCAGACAAGCAATTTGAAGTAAGCTGCCGGTTAACCGCCATTAGGATGTGATTTCACTGGCGGAAAAAGGTGGTAAAATGTTAGTTTCCCTGCTGTGTGAATGACACGACTTTTACTCGAGCATATTAGCGAAAGCTCATTCAAGTCCCAATGTACGACCTCGGCTTTGTATACGGTGTGCTTGCGGTCGGATCCTAGATGGTATTTTAGTGTACGCCTTTGCGGGTTAGTACGGCTGCGGCTCCTACCCCTCCACCGTGACTTGAGCAATCCGTAGACTATTGGTTGCTTTTTGACCGAGTTTTGCAGCGGATCTATCATTTCGACATCGTCGGGGTATATTTGGAAGGTTGTCGAGTGATGAATGGTGCCGGTGAAGGTACAACAATTCAGATGGTGAGTCTGAACAATGTTGGGTCTTGCAGAACCTAGCTGCTATTCGACCCTAAAGGGTTTCTGGACCAGGCTCAAGGCTCAGAGAAGAGGAAATATGATAGAAACTTGCTGAATACTCAGACTCATAGTAGAACTGGTGAAAAGGTAACTTCATTATGTAAGCTACACAAGTGCCAACATAAGGTAAGGTAAAGACAGTCTCTGCAAGCCCAGCCAGAAATGAATCCCTACACCGGGATATGTTTTGGTGCTTGATGACGTGTTTGAGATGTGGGTGGAGAGGGTGGCGTTGGGGTAGAGTGGCGAGGCGTATCACAGCTCGATGGCATGTCTTCTGGTGGAGAAGGGGGGTGGGCAGTAGATTAGTGTGCGTGTCTTTGCCGTTCCTATGGATCCCCTCTGTTCTCTTGTCGAGTCGTCGCGGAATATTGGTTTGAAAGCGGGGTGAGAGACAGCGGGCGAGAGACAGAGGGTGAGAGACAGTGGGCGAGAGCAGCCAGTGGGCATGTGAGACAGTGAGCGAGAGACAGTGGGTGAGTGAGACACGGTGAGCCAGCCAGCAAAAGCCAGCCAGCAAGAACAGCAAGCGAGTGAGAGGGGATGCGGTGAGGTGGCAGGCATCAACATAGGCGCAGGTAGCGTGGTGTGTGATGGGTTGTGCGCTGGTAGTGATGAGTGCTGGCCCTCGAGGGAGCCATCAGCATTCAGAGTACAAATCATAATATGCACCTCTGCAGCATAGTGCAAGACACAATCCCTCCAAAATCCACCTTGATCGCACCTAATATATCCACCTCCAGTAAAAGGTAGTCTTGCGCAGTGTTGTAGCCGGTCCTCAATGAACAGAACCTCCTGTTATAGATGAGTTGGTGAGAGACTTGAGAGTTTAATTAGTTAGTGCTTACCTTCGAAAAGGCTAAATGTAGCTTGATTAATCAACAACGTGAATCCCGAAGACGACAGTCTGATGTCGAGGCAGATGTTGTCGAAGTCGAAGTCGATAAGGGTTCGGAATGGTTGGAAGGCCGAACCAGAACTGGACCATTTGGGAAGACCTAGAACCGAGAACCGTTTTCCGGTCCGGTTCTAGCTGGCGCAAGAACCATGGACCGAACCGCGGAGAACCGGACCAAAAGTCCGGTTCGAACCATGGTTCTGGACCGGACTGCAGCAGCACTACAGATGCGGATGTGTTCAAGTTGCATCATGAAGACTACCGCAAATTGAATGTCTATGGCCACAATAATGATATCCTGCAGCAGGGGCCCGGTTGTCAGTGAGAGTAAGCCTAGAGGATTCAGTCCATGCTCACCAATCATAGCTCGCTCGTCATTGTACCACTCCTCATCGTCACTCGACGGCGTATCAGTGGCACCATTTACTTTGCATGCCATTTCTATGGTGGCCTCCACATACCCAGCAGGCTTATTCAAAATCAACTTGATAAACCCCTTGGTTGGTTTGGACCAGAGAGTCACCGAAAATGAAAATGGATCATTGGTCTCTTTCTCCGTCAATTTGTTGAGAACCTTTGGTAGTTTGATGGCCACTTTACTGCGTGATGCGGACAACAAAACATCCTGAACCTTGAGTTGTTTGTTTTTGAACAACACAAGGGCATGCTCGATCTTTAAAAAAAAATCAGTGTGAATAAGCCATTTTAAATTGAACTCACCACTACAGTAGAGAGGGCAAGAAGCCGTGGCATCCCGCTCGTCACAAGCTCATGCATGTCGAAGGCAGGAACCTTCACATACCCTTTGATGACGTTGAAGTGTGCCCTGCCAAGCAGTTGTGAGATGAAGGGAGAGCGGTAAGCTGTGAGAGGAGATGGACTATCAGGGTCCTCATATACAAAGATCCAATCGTGGACAAGGGACGTTGCCAGATCGCTAGGAGCGCAGTCAGAATTACGTGTCATAAAGTCCATAATAATGGCTATGGCTGTTGAGCCAAAATTATTGTGCCATTCTGAGATGCGCTGTGCAGTCTAATGATTGATATAGTATTAATAAATAAAATTAGATATAACAGGGGACTTACAAGCGAATGTACCACACCATTGTGAACGAGAACAAAATTAAGATCTTTGTATACTGCGTCGAAAATAAGCTGAGCATGATGGAGAAGAACATCGTCTGGGATAACCCAGATGTCTTTATAACTTCCAGCCCACAGCAATATGGTAGGGAGATATTTCTTCGTCCAGCACTGGTCTGCTCGCACGGCTGCAGGTAAGTCAACTGTACGATAGGCGTCACGTGCTTTCATGTGCTCCAGCATAGTGTCTGGCACATTCTGTCGGCGTTTGAGCTTGGCAAATATGCTGCAAACAGGTGTAGCAGAAGGCTCGATCTTGGCCATTTTTTGAGCAGGCGGCTGACTACCGGTGAAGGTTCAACGATACAGCGAGGCACGAACAGTGCTCCTGACTGTATCTATAATTGTTGTAAGGTCGTGCGTTGCCTAGTCTGCTATACTTGAGACGACAAGTGCGTTCGACCCTAAAGGGGAAGCGAGTGCAGCAAGGATCTAGAGGTATGCGCTGAAAGCGCTACTGGTTGGCCAATGCGAAGCGCGAGAAAGCGCAGGTGCACGCAAGGCGCGGGAATGCGCGCGTGTATGGCGCGAAGCGTGGGAAAGCATGCGCGTGTATACAGATACGAGAGAGAGTAAGAGTGAGTTTGCTTAAGTGATGATATGATGTAAGACAAGAGAAGGGAGATGCGAGGTGTAAACAAATAGATTTCTACTATGTTCTGCTAGGTAAATAGTGGGTAGTAACCAGTAAGTCCTCTGTCGTTCTGGTGGGAGAGTAAGTGAGTAAGTAAGTATGTACTGCTGGCGCTTAAGTATGGCGCCTAAGCGCTGTCATGCGGAGCCGAAGCGCTACCGAGTAAGGTATGTAAAGATATATGTAAGTAAGGGTCCATGATAAAAATAAAGATGGAATGATCAGCAAATGTGAGAAATGGAAATATACGCACTAGGGAACTTGGTGGACAGTGGATGGATGCTTCCGGATGGCTGGCGCTATAGGGCGCTACAGCGCGGGAAAGCGCACGCGCATATACATCGTGAAGCGGGGAAAGGTACGAAGGTACGCGCGCATGGCGCGCGTTGCGCGGGAAAGCTGCGCCTCATATAGAGATAGCTGCAGGTAGCACACAGAGTGATGCTACAAGTTCGTGCCATGTACTCCCCAGTGAAAACTGCCATATTGCACAATGAGAGGCATGAGTCTCTACACCGGCAACAGCACTGGTGACAGACATCTGTACAAGTGTCAGAATGAGCAGTGATAAAGTCATGATCCTTACTGAAGTTGTTGTATGCGAAACCTTCCTCTTTTTTGCCACAATAGGTTCAGGCTGAGACGGTTCGTCAACACCCGTGATCGAGTCGTTGATGCCTTCAACTTCCATAGACCAATCGGACACCACAGACTCAGCCTCTGACATCTCATCTGAGATTTTGTTAGCTTTGCGCTTGCAGGATTTCAGACTCGGTGCCTGCATGAACGGAGCCCTAGGCTCGTCAAAGTTGGAGTTGTCATCAAATATTGAGACGACCTGCTAAGCAAGAATTAAACACTGGCACCAATAAATCACTGCCACTTACTGCCTTGATTCTTCCGTTGTCTTGCTTCTCCCCCGCACAAGCAGCCTCACACTCTAATGAATCACCAATTTCGTCTCCAAAGGCACCAGTAAGGGAATCGTCAGGCACATGTTTGGTTTGAGCTGCAGGAATCGGAGTTAGGGCCAAAGTTGCTGCAGAGGAAGCAGTGTTGTGTGAAAAGGTAGCCGAGAGATGCTCTTGAGTCAAAATGCTGGACGCACGGGATAATGGTTCCGACTTTCCAGGCTTGACTCCTGAAACCCAGTTGGTCACTTGGCTACCTAATGCGAATTTATGAGTGGTCGCATTGATACTGGAAGTATGATTAAGGAAAAACAAAGTTGATTCGGTGAGAAGCAACATTGCAGTGTGAGAGAAGAATCTTACAAGTGATGGCGTGTCTTTCCCATCAGCACGTGGTGGTGCCGTATTATCACCTTCCACATTCGATCGACGATTGGCATCAACTGTCAGTACTCGAAATTAACTGAAATCCCGATGAGTGTGACAAGGTGGTGAGTATGATCACAAGCAGATGCTGATTGTAAATGGGATTTGTTGGCAGACGATGAGAAGACAGTCCCAGATGTAGTTTCGACGAGATAGGCACTGTAGATAGGTCAAGCGGTTTGATTGAGGGGCGATTTCGGACACGGACATTGGCATCGCTGCTCCGGACCTGGCAGCCGATAGCGAATCCAAAACAGTCATTCTGAAATTTATGACATCTTCGATCAATCGCGGATGGTCGAATGAGAGGTCAGCAGGAAGCTCTATAATACTCCAGGTAGTATATGCGCACGACACTAGTGCTAGGCACTTGTAAATCATTGTCCCGCGAAAGTCACCTCTAGCATGAACCTGACTAAGTTGTCGCAATCTCTTCTGCGGGTTGCCAACGTAGCGACGACATAGGGTGCTGCTCTGACTGATCATCTTTTGAACATTCTCGGACTCCCAGAGCTGGTAATGCATACGTGTTGCCAAGATTGCATGCATTATATTTGGGGGCTGTTAATTGCAATGAAGTCAGCATTTACTATGAACACTCGGAGAACGTCACACACTGAAGAAAACTGCGGCATTTTCATACTATGCATATAAGTGGAATGTTAGTTCGTCCGTGTGAAGCTTGGAAGCAAACGGATCAAACTGACTTCGAACAATGCCAAACACAGGACATTGATAGTGCTGAAGACTAGAAGAAAAGAGTTCATTGTGCTGTCATAGATGTAGAATGCACGCACGCAATCCGCAGCCATAGTAAAATATATGGTGCGTGAGGAGACGTGTAAGGAGTGGTATTGGTGTCGATCTGTAATTCTTGCAGCCCTTATAGTGGTAAAAATAACAAGGACTGACGATGGAAGTCAGAACTCCAGGGGAACTATGACAGAAGTTCTTCATACCAAATTCTAACATCAGGAGCGTTAGGAACGCCGCCACTAACCCTGGTGTTTTTGCAGTTTGAAATGGTTGGCATGTCGAAATATCAGGTACAACCACGTATTGCTTCGGGACAAAGCTGAATATGATTAACCCGGCAACTGCCATACCCTGTGAGTTCCCTGAGTAAAAATTAGCAGGCAATTTGATAAAGGATGCATACAGATACGATCATGAACATAATCCAACGTAGAGGGCGCTTCACTCCCACATAGCGCAGG
>NW_024541976.1:0-8924 GCF_016758755.1 Suillus discolor
GATTTCTTGATTATGAACGATGTAGCAAGTGTAATTGTCACCGATCAGTAAATCGCGATTGACCACAAAGCTTCGAAGTACTTCATGGAAATCGCGTGAGCTTTTGTCACGTGTGTCGTCACATGATTCACCGATATCATAATTATGATGCGTTCCTTTCGAAAGTCTACTTCCAAAATGTCATCTGCGGCGTCCTCATCAGACTCTTCTAGCCCACCACAGGTCAAGAGAAAGAGAGTTACCGAAGAATGCGATGATGTAGCGCGCGAAGCAGACACAGCAGACAATGCACCAGTCCCAGATGACTGTGTCGCGTTGTCTCACGCCGAAAAACGCAGACAGAAGAAAAAAGAGCAGAAAGCTCAAGATCGGCCGTCAAAAAAGAGAAAGGTGACAGATGGTTCTGAAGCTGTCGTCTCTACGAAGTCCTCGAAGCCTGCTGGTAATAGCAAGCCGAAACGTCAGAATTCGGTCTGGGTAGGCAATCTATGGTTCAAGACTACGCCGGATACATTGCGAGATTTCTTTGATGACGTCGGGGAGATCACGCGCATACACATGCCCACCAAAAAAGGAACCAAAGAAGAGAATATGGGGTGAGCTAAATTCTTTACCTGCTAAATGCGTGATCGACTGAAGAGAAGCTAGCTTTGCCTACGTCGACTTTGCTACGCCAGATGCCAAAGTCATAGCAATAACCCAGTCCGAACGAGAGCTTCACGGTCGGAATTTGCTGATAAAGGACGGTATGTATGCATGCGGTTTACTCTACGCACCTGATGTTTAAGCTTGCATTCGCGTATATGTAGGAAATGATTTTGTGGGCCGTCCCACAACTACACCACCGGCGGGGACACAAGAGGACGCCAAGGGTCCCTCTGCAGGCAAATCGGTGAGCGGCTTGACGAAGACTCAACAGAAGATTTTGCGTGTACAGAAGCAGCCTCCTGCACAAACATTATTCCTTGGAAATCTTGGTTTTGATACTACTGTGGACTCGATTCGTGAACTCTTCGAGGCTCATAGACACCCACAAAGGCTGGAAAGGGTGTGAAAGCGAATGAGGCCGAAGCTAGTGCCGGGGAGGATGACAATGTCACAAAAGATGTTTGGTTACGAAAGGTCCGCATGGGAACTTTTGAAGACAGTGGTGCATGCAAAGGGTGAGTGCTTTATCGTACAAGGCGCATGTAATACCAACGGAAGCATCCAGATTTGCCTTCCTTGACTTTACCAGCACCGAACATGCAACTGCCGCCCTGCTCAATCCTCGCAACCACCGTCTCAATGGTCGAGATCTAGTTGTGGAATATGCCTCTGCTGATGCAGTACGTCGAGGCGGCGGTCCAAGATTACAAAGCGAACACAAAAGTGGTCCTGGCAAAAGACATGGTGGTCGGCAATCTGACGTGACTGAGTCGCGTCCACGATCTCAATCACGCCCGGGGACACGTGGTGAAAATGAGAAAGAACATATCGCACAACAAGATCACGCAGAATCAACACGACGGAACCAAAAGGAGGGACCACGACATATAAAAGCTGACAGGGTTCGAGGACGCCCGAAACCTGGTGCCGCACTGGCCCAAGCGCCGCGTGAATCGGCTGCTATCATACCCAGCCAAGGTCAGAAGATTGTCTTCTAGGATATCACGATGGCAAAAGATAGCGAGAGATACGACATGTACACCCTAACGGTAGATAGCTTCACAAAAATTCCGTTGTCTACATGGACATACCGAATGCATTTTTTTCAGTTCATGAATCTTCCTCGTCATCCTGAACCATCCCCACGTTGAATTCAGCGCAGATATCCCACGAGAGCCAGCAGCGGCAGCTGACACATACTTGACAAAGCGCATAACGCCCTCGTCCCGCAGGACGAGAAGGAGTCTGTTAAAGCTAGGCTGAATGGTTAGCAAGTGCTCTCGTCATCATCGTCATCATCGCCAGAAGTATCGTTGACTTGGTGATTTTTGCTCGACCCAGAACGATAGACTGCTGGATCATCATCCTCGTCATGGGGCGCCATGTAACACTGGACAACGAATAAATCAGCAAACATCGATGAGAAAGATCTTGGCCTAACCTCCCATCCTCCCCACTCCCCAGCCTGCCAACCATGCGGCTTTTCGTCCTCTTCGTCCTTTTCATCCGCCTTCGACTTGCCATTCGATCGCGTCTCATTTTCTTCAACTTCTACTTGTGGCGTTAATCCCAACACTACGTCCAATCGCGACTCGTCCCCCTCGCTCGTTGCAAGAGTGTAGTCCAAGCCTGGTCTAAACCTTCGCGCTTCTACAGTATAGCTCAGCGGCACCAACTTTGTCATGATGCTTAACCAAGCGCGAAACGCATCACTTGGGAAAACTTCGTCTTGCAACTGACGAAGGATTGTGTCTGATTCACGTAAGGGCTTCGTTGTTTTTTGAAGCGTACAGTAACGCCATTTGTGTGGTGGACCCCGTGCAGACCATGCACCGGAGACGCCAGCAGTGTGCGGTGGTATCCTCCCCTGGCGAGTCTCACCATCAAGACCATCAGCTTGGTCTGCCATACGCAGGTCAGGTTCAAGTTTCGATACGAGAGACGCGGAAAGGAAATGGTGAAGTTCAATACTCGATTCCACGACAAACCGTGCCATCAATGCCTTCATCGTGCGTGTTTGAAGGTAAACTGGGTTTAGGAACTTTGAGAGGTAGGAGATATATTCTCTTCGGAGCGGTCCATCTGGATAGAGTGACTCCAAGTCGGGATATGCAACAAAGGTGGTAGAGCTAGATGTCTGTAGTAGTCCTGATGAGACGAATGCACAGACAGTACATCTTCCAAGACACACCAACTGTTCTCGTGAGCTTTTGAGCTCAGGAACTGCTTGATCAGCTTGATACCCTCCTCACCCTCCTGTGCAACATGAAACCAGCCACTTATGCTAAGTCTTGCCCTGCCATCCCCTCCTACTACCACCTCTTCTACAGAATGGAAGCTTTTGCCTGGTTGCACTTCGAAGAGAATGAATTGATTCCAGCTTGGAGGGATAGCTTTGCATGGTGCAGCCTCGGGCTCGGGGATCCCATCGGCACCGGTTTGAACAGGATACAACTCTAAAGCACCTCCCCATTCTTTTTGCCATTCCTGGCCGTATGGTAGGGGCATATAGAGGATGTACGATACGCGCCTGGTTCCAATCACATCGTCGTGGTTGAGCAGGTGACACCCCTGCGTGTACGAGTTGACAGACATGTCCTGTTTCGTTCCGGAGAGTGGTCCACACCCAGTGACAGCCTGAATGAACTTGCGAAACTCTGAAGAATAGAGTGCATCGCGGAGAGCAAGGAGGTTTGGAAAAAGTGCAAGTTGAGCCTCAGAGAGGTACGAGAGTGATGCAAGGTCTCCGGTTTGGTTCACCTAGGAAAAAGATCTCGGACAACAGATAGTCGATTAGGACCGAGGAGACTTACCTTGTATATGTCTGTCTCCTTCTCAGTGAAGCTCAGCTCCTTCATACATTCATCCTTCACATTCTTAAGAAGATCGTCCTGGAAAAGCTTTTCGACAATCGCATATTTGAATGGTTCACTGCCAGCGTAAGCCTGATGCAATTGCTGCACATTTTCTGGCCCAAGAGACCAGGATAGAAGCGCAACCGATGGTCCACGGTCGATGTCGACGAGGAATGTGTCGTTTTTAATCGCTTTAGAAGCGAATTTGAAGAAAGCTCAGGTGAAAGAGATCGCTCGCGAACATGGGCCATTATATTCTCTTGAAAGTGTGGTGAGGGGGGCGCCTTGGTTCTCTAGTAGCAGTACATACAGCGATGATAAGTGCTAAAACCATCAATATCATTATCACATTTACGTAATGTAATTGTCAGGGACCACTCGACTTCGAACAGTGAGAATACAAATCTGCACTACATGAACCTAGTGAATCCCCAATCTAATCCTCTCCTGCTTCTTGATCATATGCACATCTCGCAGATACGTTGCAGCTCTCGCCCATTTCTCGTGTCGTCTCTCCGTTTGATGTGGTACAACTTCAAATTTAGTGTACAGAATGTTCTTCAAGTTTGGTAAAACGGAGGAGAGGAAGGCAGCGGCAGCCAATGGATTGTCGATCAGCGATGCCCCGACAGAGAGTGCAGTGATCTTGGTATTGGTTACCCCACCCCCTGGAACCTCGGGTGTCACAACACTGTATGAGGTGGCGTCCATACCGATGCCAAGTGTTCGCAAGTCTGGACAATGCAAAAGCAGACTGGCAAACCCATCCAGGGTGATTTGAGGACGCGTTGGTGTTACCCACGTGGCCTCGTCACCCAGGCGTAATTTTTTCAGCTTGGGCCACGATTTCACGGCTCTAACGAGGTCTTGGTCGTTTATAGTAAGGTTGGCAGAGTGAGCTGGCAGCGTTAGTTCTTCCAACGCGCAAAATGAGCAGAGTGGCATGATTTCACTGATTGTAAGCAGTGAATCACAAGTCAAATCGAGTGAGAGAGCTTGCACTTGTTGCGCTGTTACACGAGAGGCAAGGAGCAAAAGAAAGGTTTCGTTACTGGAAGATCGCGGGACGTTTCCGAGAGAGATGGATACTCTTCTCGCGGGTATCCACGTTGCTTCAAGGAAAGGTACGCATAGCTCGGAACTCTGCGCTCGGATTGTGAGATGGCGAAGAGGGTTTGAAAATGTGGTCTGCCTGTATTTGGAGGAGTCCCTATTCTGTGATAGAAATGAGAGTTGCAAGTTCGTAAGGGATGGAAGAGTGGAGAGATGAGACAAGGCACGCCAATCGACAGCTTCTGTGCTAAGGGTCTTGAGATGGTGCCAACCACATACAACAGCTTTTGAAACCGGGATGGATGCAGCTGAATCAGAGCCAGTGGTGGAGAAGGATTTCATGAGGGGACATGTAACTCCCAGGTTTGATAAAACCGAAAGCATAAACAGGTTACCCATCGCATGTAGATGAAGCTCAGTCAGGGTGGGGCTGAGAAGGTTGGAAAGGAGGTGGGTAGATTCATGGCTACTGTCCGACCAGAACAGTTTTTCAAGGCCAGGGAGTAAAAAAGGCCAGGGATGACTGCAGAGGGTATGTGCAAGTTCCTGGGAGATGTCACCCATGGCACTACGCCCCCAGTTTGCCAAGGGCGCGAACCCTCATAAGGTACTTTTCGATGCCCCGCCAATGAACAATCAGAACGCAACTATCTATCTTCTGCACGCCGTTTGAGACATGGGTGTAATCATAGAATACCGGAACCTACCAGACTACGATTGTGACGATGTCGAGACCACACGTGCCTGGGGAGACATTGTACTACAGGGTTGAGAGTATCTATGTGAGCCCAGAGCACATCCAGAGCAAGCTCCGAGAATGTGCGACAAGTCCTAGCGAGACGTGCGAGAGTCTGGCGTCGAACATCTACACCGTCAACGGGCCTGGATGGTTTCTGTACGTCAAGTGTGATGTCTTCATAATTGTTTAAGGCCGAAAAAATGTTCCGCAGAACTTCACAGATCTGGAGGCAGGAGTGCATGAGTAGTGCGATAGTAAGGGGCATTTACCTGCACCTACGACGTCCTCATCCGGGTCATGACGTCATGAAGAAAGTACTAGTTAAAATTTTCAACAAGCCTGCAATGCTTGCTCAAGGCTGATAGTGGACCGGTCGACCGGTGATCAGTGACAGCTGAGGCTTATGGTAGTACTTGGTAGTAGTTAGTTAGTAGGCAGCAG
This sequence comes from Suillus discolor, assembly GCF_016758755.1. Taxonomy (NCBI): domain Eukaryota; kingdom Fungi; phylum Basidiomycota; class Agaricomycetes; order Boletales; family Suillaceae; genus Suillus; species Suillus discolor. The sequence continues at coordinate 5,737 of NW_024541976.1, forward strand.
AGACTCGACGAGCTGAGGATAAGACACTCACCATGATAGAAACAGTGGCGGCCAAAGCACGACATCCCGAACACAGACATCAGAGCCTCGAGACTTGAGCGCTGAGCTCTAGTTTGACGAATCGCAAAATAGAAAATGCCGGCATCACCATACATCATGACTACTACGGTAAAGTCTGACTTTGAACCATTCAACCAACATAAGGGAAACAACATGCAAACAGCCTACAAGTCAATTTCATCCTAGCCTGGTACTCGGACATCATCGGTGCGCTGTAAGTACCAAGTTAGTGAAAATCAGTCGTGCTAATTGAGAATAATGACCAATTGCTTCAGCTTGCTCATTCCCAAAGCACTCGTGTATATAGCAGTTGATCATTTGTCTGATGCGGCAAATAATGAGATGCCAGGCCTCGAGAGTCGAAACCCCGCACACTAAAGCCTATTTTCCTAACACCAACCACTCTGTTGAACTCAAAGGCGACAGCATCAGCGCCATTGCCAGCGAATGCGAGTAGCAACTGGATGCAGTGTTGCACGATGTCTCAGCTCTGGACACAGTTATGGTCGGCTTCAATTCGGTTACTTGTCGAACAGACCAAGATTCCAGTCCAGGCATTTGCACAAAGGATTTATATCGGCTTTCGGGCGACTGTCAACTGAAACCCTATCCCATATATCTCACTACTGTCTCCTCAAACACAAGTACTTGTTCCCCGCATCAAAGATGGCCCCCACACTGCTGACCAGAGCATGCCGACGGAGGCTGCTGCAAGTATACTCAGTTTATGGTGCAGGTTATCGGTAGAAGTCGACGACGGAGACTGGCAGCGGGCAGCTTTTTTCCTAAGACTCGTGACTCAAGGGATCACGACTCTCATTAGCACTCGGGCGCCACCCATTGACCAAGTTATTGCGAAGCCCTTCTTCAGCCTTACATCAATCAAATCAGGTCTCTTCATACTTTTTCCTGGGAGAGGGCCAACTTCAAATTTTGTTAAAAGACTTACCAGCACTTCAGGAGCTGGCTATACCAAGGATGGGTCTTTACAGTGCAGCTTTTGTACCATCTATTTCGTTAGTGCCGTCCATTATGTGCAGCCTCAAAGTCTTTGACGTGAGGCTGCCTTTCGACCTTGAGCTTACAAATTCTTGCAGTTCCTACCTGACAAATGTCGAGATCGCCGTACATCGCCGAATGCAATCCTGTTCCTGCTCCAACCTCTCCTCGATCACGATCGACGTAGCGTTCAAACAAAGACAGTCCTTAGAGCCACTTACGCAGACCGGAATCAGACCTTTCGCATCGCCGATACCGGTCCTAGCACACGCTCTTTGGCGGAGATTTTTGACGGTCGTACGAGCATGACGGATGTTGAGCGGGCAGAATATGTTTCCCTCATTCCTTCCATTGACATTGTAGATGATCCCAGTCGCCGATATTTTATGTAAGACTCGATTGTCACACATTCTCGAAATGATGTAAGTATTGGCCTGCACAGTCAGTCGTTTTGTACGTTTCGTTCTTCACAGGAAATTCTTTTGACAAGCATCGACAAAGCCATATTACGCATCTCACGCCGGCACTTTATGTCACGGACGCGAGTGGGTCTTCGATCGAATAGTTTTACAAACAGATGGTGCCCAGTCGTTCAGCCTTCCGAGACAGTCACCGAACAGAACTTGAATATCTAAATGACAGGAAGTGAGTTCAAAGTTGATGCTTGAAAGACCCTGCTTGACCAATTTCTGTCAGCTGGTGCAAGTCCATTGTGAGAAACGTAGATGCCAAAATCAAGATTCTTAGCAGAAATATTAACGAGATTTATGTGGTCAATGGTGTAAGTGTCCCTCTCGTCATCAACTACCTGTCACGCTCAACTTGTAGAGTGACATTTAGAGATGCAAGCCAATCTAAGAGGGCGAATCGGTATAGCCGATCAAGTTAATGTCACGTATGCATGTGATCCAGAACGCGTCGTCGGAAGTTGAACTACACCTGCAACTAATAGGACCACACCTGCGAGGATATGTCTGAAATGGCCGGTCTGGGTACAAGTCTGCACAGACTCGGAGTCTGTGCGTGCCACTGCACTGCACTGTTCTTACCGGGTTTAAAGCTGCTGGCACCATCCTGAGTATAGATGGCATGCACAACCGCCCGCCGCACTCGTGCTCGTCGTGTGCGGCAACAGGGTCAATTGAACGTAAATTTCAGTGATTTCGAGTCCTTCATCGAGATTCTTGAATGGATTTTGCCTGCGTTACCAAGATGTTCTCTGAAGTCGAAGCACTACTCGCCCCCGACCGCGGGCAATTGCAGGCGTGTCGAGGCATGTCACGGGGGCGAGAAGTGAGTCACATTTTGAAATTCAAAACGAAATTCTTGGGATCTGGAAACGGGTGGTGCTCGGCGTAGCTTGAAACACATGTCGGGCATGTGTCCATCGAACTTCGACAGGAACTACCCGGGCCAGAACGAACGAACGGCGGAAAGGCGGACCGGTCTATCAAAACATGGCTTAGGTTGTGCGCCAAGATATTACGATATCTTGTTATCTAGTATTCTGGTCTGCCGTTGTTCATGCACATGATCAGTCTAGCTAGTCGGAGGAGGAATAGTCAAACTGTTTCAACTGCGCAATGGAAGAATAGAATGATCCAGATCACCGGACATTAGGTAAAGATATTCTGTGCATGCCTCGATGGCTTACGAGTTTAGCAAATCGCGAACAGAAGATGACCTATATACTCACACGTACAAGGAACTGCGGCACGCGATGACTGCTGAGCGCTGAGTCACTGACAAGGCCTTAATGACTGTGAACCTGGAGTTCAGCTAGTTTCAAATGGCCGACCCCATATAAGATATGGCAGTAGGTTCAGCATAGTAACGAAGCGCGAATTGTGGTCATGTCATGAGAAACAGCTACACCGGTACCGTAGATTTATCACAGCAGATGCAGCGGGAGCCGCGTTGGGAAGTATAACGGCGTTCTGCTGATGCAACATCTTATCCGCATATGTCTTTGGGTGTCTGAATCATACAGATGTGACTGCACGACAGGAGCGGAGAGTAAACAATGGCGCACCATATTCATGTGATTGTGGGTGAATTGTTAGCCCGCGAGTACACCGCAGACACCCATCTTGCAGTGCAATACCGACGCCGAGCGAGTCAAGCAAGCA